>NW_028190270.1:57500-203592 GCF_048542155.1 Nylanderia fulva | reverse complement strand
CCCTTTAAAAACAAAAAAAAAATTTGCCAAACCCAAAAAACCTTTTTCCCCAATTTCAAGGAGGGGGTTCTATAAACAAACCTCCGGAGCAGCAATGGGACCCCCCAATTCCCCTATCATTGCAAACATTTTCATGGAACATTTTGAAATAAAGTCGTAAAAAAAAGGAAATTTTTCAAACCCTCTACATGGTTTCAAATATTTTTTAATGACACTTTTGTCATCGGGAAAGGTCAGGGGCAGAGAAAAACCGTTTCCCTAAATTTCTGGGACTTTCTAAATTCCGGTACCGCAGTATTCAGTTCACAAGGGAAAAATAGAACAGAAAATTAGCCCCCTTTTTTTTAGACGGGTTATTTAAAAAAGAAAAAAGACCGGCACCGGGGGGCCATCGGGTTTATCAAAAATCCCACTTCTCAGTCAGAAATATAAGCAGGGAAGAAGCGAACTTAGCACCTCCTTAGTCTCAAACAGAATAGTAAGTAAGATTATTGTTCTTTACCCCGGCAGACAAGGGAACCACGGTGAGTTATGGACAAAAATGAATACTGCGACAAATCAAGGTCATGTTCTCAGACCACAATGTCTATAAAAAACTTAAACGCAACCCGACCTCCAGCATAGAGAAAAAAACTTCTTTGCTTTTCAAAAATGCAGGGCCAGTCCCTCCCCCAAACAACTAAAAAGCTAACCCTTGAGACTCTTCAGCTCTCAGACTTTATGGTCGTTCCAAAAATCCATAAAGATTCAGTTTCATTACGCCCTATTGTTAGCAATATCGGAGGAGCCGCACTTATTAATTAGCTCAGTTTCTTGTCAAACCTCTCCAAATCCTTACAGGACTCAATGATTCCCACATTAAAAACTCAACAGACTTTGTGAGCAGGATTACCAAACTCAAAACAAAAACTAATGACATTCTGGTCAGTTTTGATATATAATAGTATCTTTGTTCACGAATGTTCCAGTACAAGACACTCTAGATATTATTAAAAAATCTGAAAATATTGACTCAAAATTTTTCCCATTAATAAAACATAAAAGAAAATTGCCTAACCTTAACCTATTTCCAATTTCAAGGAGAGTTCTATGAACAAACCTCCGAGCAGCAATGGGATCCCCCATCTCACCTATCATTGCAAACATTTTCATGGAACATTTTGAAAATAAAGTCGTGAAAAAAACGCACCTTTCAAACCCTCTACATGTTTCGATATGTTAATGACACTTTTGTCATCTGGAGTCATGGCAGAGAACCGCTCCCCATCAATTTCTCGACTTTCTAAATTCTCAGTACCGCAGTATTCAGTTCACAATGGAAATAGAACAGAATAATCAGCTCCTCTTTTTAGACGTGTTGAGTTAAAAAGAACAAAGACGGCACCTTAGGCCATCGGGTTATCGAAAATCAACACATACGGATCGTTCCACCCTCCATGCCACTTTTCATCATCACCCCCGGCTCAGAAGAATTCTGTCATCATTTCATTAATATACAGAACCTTAACAATTTCTGAACCAATTTCCTTGAATGAAGAATTAGAACATCTTGACCAAGAATGGGTACAACACCAAAGACATCCATCGAACAACTGAAAGGCTGAAAAATAAAATTTCAAGTTCTACAAATATGAGTGCATCAAGTAGAAAAGAAGAGAAGAAGAAAAAGAAGATAAAAAACGGGACAATTCTTCCGTATTTTCAGGGTTCAACAGAACGCATTAGCAGGGATTCTGGGTAAACACAATATCAAAGTAATTTCAAAACCTTAAAATAAGATTGCGCAACTATTTTCTAATCCCAAGGACCGAAGACCACACTAGAGAAACACCAGGTGTATACAGGATTCCTTGCTTTCTGCGGAAGTGTACATAGGAGAAACTGGGAGAAAGATCAGTACACGAATTAAGAATAACCAACGGAGTGCCAGGTACTGCCATTTTAGTCAATCAGCCTTGGCAGAACATTGGATGGAGACGGGACACTCGGTACAATACGACAAAGCAACCAGACTCCCCCCCCTCGCAAAGCTATTTCGCCAGAAAACATCGTAAAGCCTTAGAAATTCTGAAACATCCCAACAATCTCAACCGCGACAAAGGTTATCAAACAAACCCTATTTGGCACACTGCCCTTAATATATACTCACATCACTAGGCGGCATCATTACGGAATACTTTTCCGTAGATGAAAGACCTCCCATAATATATATAAGGACCACAACTCAAGAAAGCTCAATATCGGAGCTCTCAGCCCTGAAGATGCAAACTGCAACGTTTGCGAAATGTCGGCATTACGCTGTTAAACCACGCGGCATTCATCCGGAAATCTTTTGCATTGATGAAGTATGTATGAATTTTATCTAACTGTGAAATATCAATAGCGAAATTATATAGTTTACTGAACTTCTTGTTCTGTATGTTTTGTATAGTTAATCACTTGAAAAGGACTAAAAAATATAGTCGAAACGTTGTGATTGTAAAATAATAAAAGAAATTAGCCAGTTTAGTCTAAACGATTTGAAAAAGAAGTTAAAATTCTATTAGTTTCCAAAGTTGGAATCTAGATTTGTATGTAGCTGTAAAGCTTATTAATGTAGCTTCTTATCGCATATTGTTATAATTTAATAATAAAATTTTTACAGGAAAAGAAACATCTTTTAATCTTATCTCTTGTTAAGTTAAACTATATATAAATTTTTCCTGATGTAATTCAAATTAAAAATGTATTTTAGAAAAAATAAGTTTTCTATTATCATTATTAAAATAAGTAATCGAATCATTAGGTTACTATTAAAATCTGAATCTATTTGAAGCAAATAACCCATTATATGTATATCTATTCAAATTTCTGTGGTGCAAATAGAGAAAAGATAGAGATCTGCTTGAGAAAGTGCAAGGTCTTTTCTTTCGGATTCCAAGAAATATGATAAATGAAATGAATTACAATAATTATCAGATTGTTTCAAACAATTCAAACTGATAAAAATAATTGAAATAAATTTATACTTTGTAATAGCGATGTTAGGATATCATCCAGGATGGATTTATTACAATTACATAACCTCAAATTTGTAACTAATTTAAAATAAATTATTTCATATAAATCTAAATTGTAAGAAGACGTGAAGAGCTAAACGCGGATGTTGCTGTGAAAACAAATCGTGCACAAGGCACAGATTACTCTAGTGTACTAACCAAGACTTTGAAAATTGAAATAATCTCTTACTTGAGATTTTCTTTCCAAAAAACCCCTTGACCCCCCCTATTGAAAGTTAAAGAAAATCTCTGTGGTGCATTAGCTCTTCACGCCTTCTTACGATTTAGATTTATATTTATATTTACAGAGCCTGTTATTGAATCTTAGTTGTTTAAATTATTTCATATATGTAATAAATAATATTACGTAAATATATTATAAAAATATTCTCTATAATTTCATGTAATTCAACAAAAATTTAATTAATTAGACTAAATAATACAAGCGCGCGCTTTGTGCGCGCCAAAGAAATTTTACTTCGCAAGTGTACATAGTTTTAATTCGCCGAATTTCAATTATTAACATTACTCTAATTCCCAAATTTCTATTATACATATACATAATTTTTATTCGCTGAATTTCTATTATGAACCTAATTTTAATTTGCCGAATTTTTATTTTTTATATGCACATAATTTTAATTTCTTATTTTTTATTATGTACATAACTTTAATTCTTGAATTTCTATTATGCATATAATTTTAATTCTTGAATTTCGATTATTCATTAGAGATAATAAAACAACATGAGCCTATTACAAGCTATGTGAATTCATGTCAAACATATATATTTCCAAACTTTACATCAAAATCGTATAAATCTACTTTACAATGAGACGTTACGACGCTTACTTGCGTCTCTTCAGTCATAATTAGTTAAAACATAGTGAAACGTTGGTTAAGCCAGTATGATGTGATCCGTATTAAGTCAATTCTTCTCTAATATGTCCTAGGTCTCGCGATTTCTATTATTGAAATTTTTTATTACATATAACACTTCTTCAAACAATATAATCGAAATTCAAGTAACTTATAATATAACTCTCACCATAACTTCTAAATTAAAAAACCATAGATTGACACTAGTCACAGAAAGATAGAACATCTTGATATTCATGTTGTAAATACAAAAGTGATACGAGTCGCGACTTGGCACTCTATATATATCTGCCGCTAATTGGTAAACATGTTTTGTAGAAATTGTTTGAAAAGTTTGTTAGGAAGACTCCAATAAAGGAAAATAACTGCTATCTAATGTATCTAAATCTTTAATTTTATTTAAAACCTCTGTTTTGTTGTTTTATGAAAATCATCTCTGATATTAATCATTTATAATAATTGGATTCACGATCAAGAATTTTTATGTTTTCCCAATCAATAGAGTGATTTTCACTGATAATATGTTATAGAGATATTACCAAAGGTTTCGTGTGTAAATATGTAATATTATTTTTATGTTCCTTTATTCTTGTCTTCAATTGTCTTTTTGTTTGACCAACATAAGTCGCATTGCAATCGTTACAATTAATTTTGTAGATAACATTATTGGTCTCCATCCTTGGTGCCGACTCCTTATGCACCGTAATAAATTTATTTAGACGATTGAAACATTTGAAGCCTGTGGCATATTCTGTTTTTTTGAAAATTTTGCATACTCCCTCTGATAATCCACCAATATACGGAACAACTATGAATTTTTTTCTCCTTTTTATTAGTAATATTGTCATTAACCTTAGCATTGTTTAATTTAGTGAATATTAAACTTTTTATTCTGGAAATATACGATTTTGATGTAAGTTTGGAAATATATATGTTTGACATCAATTTACATAGCTCGTAATAAGCTCATGTTGTTTTATTATCTCTAATTTATAAATTAACGAGCTTATTCATTCATTTAATTTATATTTCTATTATGCACATAATCTTAATTCCCGAATTTCTATTATGTACATAATCTTAATTCCCAAATGTCTATTATGTACATAATTTTTATTTGTGATATTTCCACTATTATAATTCGCCGAATTTCAATTATTAACATTACTTTAATTCCCAAATTTCTATTATACATATTTTTAATTTTTATTCGCTGAATTTCTATTATGAGCCTAATTTTAATTTCTTATTTTTTATTATGTACATAACTTCAATTCTTGAATTTCTATTATGCATATAATTTTAATTCTTAAATTTCTATTATACACATAATCTTAATTCCCGAATTTCTATTATGTACATAATATTTATTCCTGAATGTCTATTTATACATAATTTTTATTTGTGATATTTCTACTATTATATACATAAATATAATTCGACAAATATATATTATGTACATAATTTAATTCCCGCATTTCTATTATATACACAATTTTTATTCGTGGATTTCTGGTATGTTTATAATTTAATTTGTCGAATTTCTATTATATATATTATACATATAATTTTAATTAGACGTATTTATATTATGTACAAAATTTTATTGTTGAATTTTTATTGTGTACATAATTTTAATTTTTACATTTACATTATGTTTAAATTTTGATTCGCCGAATTTCTATTATGTACATAATTTTATTGGCCGAATTTCTATTAAGTACAATTTCAGTTATTTACTGTTATAATAGAAATTTGATAGGGGGTGGAGAGGCCGTTAGCCTACAAATTGCCAACAGCATCATTTGCTGACATCCCATTTGCCAACATCTCGTTTAACTACAAAAAGTATTGCCAACAGATCGATTGCCTACTAATGCTATTGCACACAAATGAAAAATGAAGAAACGGACGTACGTTTGCACACATAACAGTTTTGCGTACAAATTGTATTGCACACAAAAATTATCGCGTACAGATCGATTGCCTACAAGCTCTATTGCGCACAAACCGTATTGCACACAAAAATTATTGCCTACAGATCGATTGCTTACAAGCCCAATTGCGCACAAATAACAAAATAAGACCCCGTAAGACCCCGACGAAGTTCCGAAAAGTAGACTCGCAAAGCTTCTCGCCGCTTGACCACGATCGCTCTCGCGAAATCACAAACCCAAAAAGTATTCTTAATAACGGGCTTAGCCCGTACGCTAAATAATTACACTAAATTACACGATCGGGCCAGAATGGTCGAGACTCGGAAATCTACAATGCGGACGTGTTACTTGCGTGATTCGTAGATAGGGTAGCCTCACCGGAAGGAAAATCCTCTCTTGTTCTCGAGCCTCCCGATTCCAAGTCTTTCTCTTTCTCTCTCAGTTTTTGGTCTATCCTTATTCCTTCTCGAACGTCTCATTCGGGCCAATCTGCCGGATCTGCCGACTCGCTATCGGCAGCCGGGCGAATTCGGGGGTAGTACACGTAACAACCAATTAGAGCTTTCCACGATTTTCCCGACTCGCATGACAGTAACGAATCGTGTGGGGTACTTTCGGTACCCTTCGCGACAACAATTTTACAATAGAAAAATCTCGCTGAGAAGGCACGTTATCTCGAGGCTTGCGCGGCCTTGAACTGTGGGCCTCCTTATTACAAGTCGACCGGCGGGATTCTGGTGAGGAGGGAGCGGGGTTGCGGAGATTATAAGGGTCCTTAGCGCCCTTTTTGGTGCCTGCTGGTGGGCGCGCTCCTGCGGCTCCCTCGCCCCGCAACGTCTATTGTTGTGGATAACTTTCTATGATGCCACGCGTTCTGCGCGTGTTTTTAGCCATTTCCGGTTTGTTGTTGTTTGCCGTTCTCGATAATCTTTCCTGATTAAACAAATCCTCTTGGCAAGACTCCCGAAATACATAAAAATATAAAAATAAAACGCGTTATTAATAATATTCTTTCGCGCCGCTAACGATAAGTCTCTCTCTTTCTCTCACTCTCTTGGCGCGGCCGCTCGGCTTTACGGCCTCGCGTCGGGATGACCACGTCACAGTATATAATTTTAATTCGCCGTATTAAATAGAAATTTATGAATAAAAATTATGTACTTAATGAAAATTCGTCGTATTTTTATTTTGTACATAAATATTTTTTATTTTTATTATGTATATCATTTTAATTATCCGAATTTCTATTATGTAAATAATTTTAATTTGTTAAATTTCTATTATGTACATAATTTCAATTAACTGAATTTTTATTATGTACATAATTTAAATTTAAAAATTCGAATTTCTATTTTCCTTTCTAACTAAGAAACTGTAGTCGAAATCACTTAATCACAAAATTAACAAACACTTAGTTATCATATTTTAATAATTATTTACACCAAATCACTTAATATTTATAACTATTCCAATACTAACCCCTCGATACATACAATTGTCAAAATATGAATTTATCGAATATTCATTATGTACATAATTTTAATTTGCCGATTTTCTATTATGTATATAATATAAATTAAAATTATGTAAAATTAAAAAATCATGAATTAAAAAATTTATTATGAATTAAAATTATGTACATAATAGAAATTCGGTGAATTAATATTATGTACATAATAAAAATTCGATGAATTAAAATTATATACATGATAGAAATTCGATGATTTAAAATTATGTATATAATAGAAATTTGGTGAATTAAATTATGTACATAATATAAATTCGGCGAAATAAAATTATGTATATAATGGAAATTTGTTTACTTATATATATTCTATTTTGCTGTCCTTTTGGCAATAGCATTAGGTTAAATAATAGCAAATGTACGAATACCCGCACGAATGTAAAACAAAAAATAATTAATATATCATAATATATTTATATAAAATTTTGACAACTGTCAAACTGTTAATCTTTTCAACAACTGCTCGATGCTATAACAACGGCAAATTGAGACAGCCAAGCGGAAAGCGTCAGCATCGCGGAAAAGCGACAACAATATCAATATCATGCCCTTTTTAGAATAAAAAAAGAAAAAAGATTACCTTCAATTGAAGTTACACTATTCTTAGGAAAATCGTCCCTCGCAGAAATAACTGATCCACACAATTATTGTAGAAAAGATTCTACGGTAACTCCAGCTTAACACATTGCGAATCTCGCATGCGGTTTTACACATTTCACTTATATACATTATAACACTCACACACGCATTATGCGTGAATCAGAAAACACAATAGCTTAGAATATATTGTAAAAGCACAACATGTTAAGAACATATTGTAAGAGTACAACACCATAAGTGTCCGCCAGCAAGAACTAAAAATAAAGGTTACATTAGATTAGGTTAGATTAAGTTAGATGCAAACTTTTGGAGTCGAAAAATATGCGTTTAAAAAACGAAATACCGTGTAATTATTAAATTATATAACACATGTTTTAAAACATTTGTTTTAATTATTATATATGTATATACAGGGTGTCCCATTTTAATGATCCACGTAAATATTTCGAAAAATATTAAGAAAACAGATAATTATTTTAAAAAATATGTAATATTTGATATGCAACTGAATACTTTTTTTATAAGCAACTATGTGTTTTTTTACACCAGTTCATTGATCTCATTATTCTGTGTAAAAAAAGTATTAAGGTATGATTATCGAAAAGTTAATATTTTACAAGATATTTTACATTTCATGTCAAAAAATTGTTAGCTTTAAACCTAAATAATCCAAAGAGTACTCCATGAAAAAATACTTTATTATAAGGTTTTGGAAAGCTCTCGAGATAAACTACAAAAATATGTAATAAAAAATAGGATAAAATTAAAATCCATTAAAAAAATTCAAGGTGACCTTTATGTGACCTACAAACGACTTTCGAATGTCAAACCAATGATACCATCTTATGTCCCCCTCGAAGTCAAACAACTTTTGCTCGAAACATTTTTTTTGTATTTCTAATATTTTTCGAGATATTTGCGTGAATCATTTAAAATGGGACACCCTGTATATATACAATTATCTATATCTATTTATATATATAAGTACCGTCCGTCTGTCTGTGTCTGTCTGTCTGACCGCGAACTACTTCCACATTTGTGGAACAATTTTCATCAAATTGGTACCAAAATTTCGCAAATTTTCCGGGAAGTGTGACGATGGTGATTTTTTGTAAGTTTTACGCCTCCACCCACGCACCCACTCACGCAATCACATATTTATGGACCGATTTTTTTTTGGAGATGACGACAATGTGGTTTTTTCAAGTGTCACACCTACACCCACGCATTCATCCATGTGCATGCGCATTTATGGACCAATTTTCACGAAATTGATACCAAAATGTTGCAAATTTTTCTGAGAAAGCTGCTGTGTGATTTTTTTAAGTTTTATCCCACCCACGCATTCACATATTTATTCACCGATTTTTTCGAAATTTGTACTAAGATTTTGTTGGGGATGGCCACTACATGATTTTTAAAAAATTTTACCACTCTATTCACTCACCCACGCACTCACCTACGCAACCACCCACGCACCAACACATTTAGAGACCGATTTTCTCAAAATTGGTACTAAAATTTTGCATATTTTTCGGAGATCGCTAGTATGTGTTTTTTTTTTAAGTTTTACACTACTATATACGCATCCACCCACGCATTCATACATTTATTGATTAATTTTCTCGAAATTGGATATCTATATCTATATATACAAGTTGCAAATTTTTTGGGGAGTGATGAAATGGTGGTTTTTTTAATTTTTTCATTTTTTAGCATAGAGGAGGCTATGTTCCTGCGAAAAAAAATTTTTTTGCAACATCTGTTGCGAAAGTTCAATTTTTGATTGCTATTTAGTGTGCGGAAAATGGCTTATTTCTCAACGATTCAATGTATGCCTTACTTTACCACACTAGTGCGAGAAAAGCATTTTTGTATTACACGTGCAGGCAAAGTGGCACGGCTTCAGCCGTGGACAATGACTTTGAACGCGGCTATTCCCGCACCGTACCGCCGCAAGATGGCGGCGTGCGATCGGCCATCTCACGCACAGAAAACACGCACAAAGCCTCTTTGCCTGCACTTGTAATACAAAATATCGTGTGTATCAAGTGCGGATTGACAATTGTTCACTCGTGACCAATTGTCAACTTTCCGCACTTGGCACAATATACTATTATTATTTACTTTACCGCACTAGTGCGGTAATGTATTACTATAGTTACACTTTACCGCACTAATGCGAAAAAAAATCATCTTCTCGATTGACATAACAAATTTGAACGTAACGAAATTCACGTGAGACAAAACATCAATTTGTTATAACCTTCACTATTCAAGAAGGATTAAATGGATAAAAGAAACGAATATTCAAGACTGTCCACGCCGTTAGAACTTATAGAAGCAGCTGAATCTGCCACGAAGACTTTATTACCGAAAAAATCAAGAGATGAGTAAAAACATTTCAAATCGAACTTTTCCGATAGGCATTACAAAAAATATTGTATGTGGCATGTGCGGAGAACAACGAATACGTCGCACGTAAAGTTGCCGCATTCGCCTTAGCTTATGATGCATTCACACTCGTACTCGTGTGGTTACAGCACTCGCCTTCAGCTCCTGCTGCAAATCACACTCGTACTCGTGTGAATGCATCATAAGCCTTCGGCTCATGCGGCAACTTCACGCATGATGTAATTCGTTATTTTCCGCACTTGTCACATAAGATACTATTTGCAGGTTTTTATGCCAACGTGTTCGGAATTTTCCAAAATATCGAGAAATTACATTAAAAAAAAAAATTTTGTATGTAAAACTTCCATCTACGCACTCACACATATATTGATTTATTTTCGATACCAAAATCTTGAAAATTTTTGGGGATCACGACAACAGACAGACAGACAGACGGACAGATAGACAAACAAATAGATAGATATTAAATATTATTAATAAGTATCATTAAATATTATATATCTTTGGTTTTGTAAAATAAAAAATTGTGTGAAAACTAATAAGAGCGATGTCAGTGTTGAGTAAAGGCTTTGAGGCCCACGCGAAGCGCGAGCCGAAAAGCTAATATATCTATATCTGTATATATGTATAAGCACCGTCTGTCTGTATGTCTGTCTGACCGCGAACTACTTTCACATTTATGGACTGATTTTCGTGAAACAGGTACCAAAATGTTGCAAATTTTTCGGGGATGGATGTTATGTTTTTTTTTTAATAAAAGATAAAAAAAAACATTTCGGTACATGTTTCACGAAAATCGGTCCACAACAAAAAATTAAAAAAAATAATAAAAGATAAAAAAAATTTTAATATCTGTTTCACGAAAATCAGTCCATAAATGTGTAAGTAGTTCGCGATCAGACAGACAGACATACAGACAGACTTAAAAAGTAGTTAATAACCACATCGTCGCACACCCCGAAAAATTTGCAAGATTAAAGGAAATCCGAAATCTTTTACGGCAAATATTGTATACAAAGAGGTTTTGTGAAATGAAAAATTGTGTGAAATCTATTAATAGTGGGGTCAGTGTTGGGAAAAGATATATATATATATATATATATATATTGTTATATATATATATTGTCCTCGGGACGTCCTTGGCGATGTCTCGGAAAAGCGTCTCTCACACTCACTTACTCGCGCGCAAAATAATTAAGACACGTTTTGAATACAAAAATATTTAATGTAACGACCGTGGGAATACAATAACAAAGAAATACAATGATAATTAAGAAAATTTTATCAGTGGTCACGGAAAATGTCAATATCGAATGACAGCTTGACCAAGTCTGACTTTTTGAAGGAAAATAAAACAAAACTCGAGAATTGTTGATAAATAACTCTCTTGACGACGATCTCCCGGAAACGTATACGAGGTGATCTCAAGGATGAGGATGCAGATCCGAGGAGGCACAACACTGCTCCCCTTCTTCAAGATTGTCGTCCCGACAATCTTCACGGAGATTGTTAAAGACTCAGAACACTGACGCTAATCAGGGCTTCGACGCTCTCCCTGAGCTGCTGCTGTAAGTTACCGAGCAAAACGCCTGATCTCATTAGTTGCGTCGTTACTGTCCGAACGAATCCTGCCCTCCCTGAACTGCTGCTGCAGATTACCGAGCTTCGCTCTCTTCTTCTCCGTACTCGAACTGTGTTTTCCGAGAAAAGTTGGCCAGATTTTTCTCTACAACAGCCGAGTTGATAGAAAATTCCTGCTGTCCTCGTTGTTATTTTACTCCTCTTGCTGAACTTACTCCCGAAGAAACATCGAATCTTCAGACAAGGGGGGAGGGATATTTTCCGTGGACCCATTGTTCCTTGTGAACTCCCCAAGTCTCTGTCCCGGCATTTACCCTTTGTCTCGTAGGAAAACCACGGATCAAAAACCACGAAGGGGACAGTCTTTTTAATCACGAAAAATCAAGTAACCATTCTTCTGAAGATGAGACGGTCTTCTCAGTTGAAGAATTAAACGACCATGGAAAGAAAACGAATGGGAAATCTCCTTCTGAATGGTGTCACCTGTACTCGATGAGTCTCGGCCACAGGAACTTTCTTGAAGAATCTTCTCATATTGGGAATCTAGACAAACCTCCTCTCGAAGATAATCAACTAGAAAAGAAAATATTCCTTACGCAGAATAAATTCGACAATGAAAAATGCGTTTACACACATGTATACACACATACGATTCCGCTATTCTTAATAATCTTTATTCGGACTCTGACCTAATTCTAATTAACAATTAATAATATTCTTATCTATAAATGAAACTAATCTATTCGCGTGCACCACCTTTTTCCGATGTCTGGGTGTCTTCTGAATGCAATGCACCACATCGTTGAATTTCTTCACAATAGAGAAAGATCTTTCTCAATTACTTTATAACTTGGGAGCTTTGCCTTTAACTCTTCGAGGGTTATAAAACCAGACTCTCTCTCCTGAAATAGAATCTTTCTAACTCCTCTATCATACCAACTTTTTACTCGAGAAGATTTAATATTCAACTTTTCCCTGACTTCGAAATGAATTTCGTCTAGTTTTTCTCTAAGAGTACTAGCGAAATTCTCAATTAAAGATTATTTTTTTTCTTCTGACTTAGGAAGGTTTTCTCGTAATAAATCTACTGGAAGTCTTAGGTCTTGAGCGAAATATAATTCTGCAAGGGTCATTCCAGTAGTTTCATGTTATAGGCTAGAAGAAACATGAGAATTCACCGATCTCAATCCTTCTGATTTTGAGAAATATACTTTGCCAAATAGTTGATTATAGTCTGATGTTGTCGTTCGACTTGATCATTAGACTAAGGATGTAACGCGGTAGTTCGCATTTTCTTAATCCCAAGTTGTTTCATCAATTCAGCGATCTTAAAATCTAGATCTTATATTTTCATATCTATGTTCCTTTTGTTTGTAGGTTTTTCTTTATATTTTTATACAACTATTAAATCTTCAAATATAAATTTGAATTTAAGAGCCAGAATATCCATATATAGATAGTAGTATGTCGCAGTTCCAACGAAAATTAATTTTTTTAATAGTTGGGGGTAATAGTGTTGTTCACAGGACATAAATTTTATTAAATTTTTGTTGTGATACTGTTCATTGTACATTTTTTAATACTAAAGTAACTGAGCAATTCAACTTGTAACCAAAATAATTTAAAAATAAGGAGTATAAAAAGGCTTGTAAGAGCTGTGTAAATGGCAATTAAGTTTAATAAGAATCAACGCATATAATAAGAAATTATAAGATACAAGCAAAAAATTAAATAAAACATGGTTAATCGCATATATGGAATTTAACAATTGCAATAAAATAAATTAAATAAATAGACTCATAGTGGACCGTTAGAACGAAGTCAGAACGGACGTTTCGACTTGATTTTTCAAGTCGTCTTCAGCGCAAAATATAAATAATTACAAAAAGAATCAACTAAAACATTGTATCAAAACTAATAACCTACAGGAGTCATAATGTGTATAAAAATATTTTACAATAACCAGATATTAAATACGTTAGCAATAGACAGTCAATTATGTTTAAAAATAGTATATTGTGTATCAAGTGCGGAAAGTTGACAATTGGTCACGAGTGCGGGGGATGGACGCACGAGCCGAAGGCAGTCTCGGCTCGGTGCGCACCGCTCTCGGCCACGCCGCTTCATCCTCTTCCTTCGCTTTTCTCATGGCTACTTCTCTCTAAAACATTTCTCCTCGGGACCACTCACCTCGGACTCCGCCAAATAAATCAGTAATGGCGAGTCGACGACAAAGTCGTCGCTTGCCCGCAAAAATCGAAATCGGAACGCTCTCCGAACCCTTCCGGCCGAATGCGTCCGTCCTTATGACGGGCGCAAAATGCAACGTCACAATAGTATAATTTATGTAAAACATCTTTTGAATATTGGTAACATTGTTACAACATTTATAAGACTAACTAACAATATATAGGAAAAAATTATATTGACCTTTGTAATTTTGACTAAATCTGTTTTGTTTTAATATAATTAATAAATAGGTTTTAATATAATCAATGTATAATCTTAATATATAAAAACAAGTGTTCTGACTGACTCACTTATCAATGTCCAGCCCAAATCTTTGGACCTAGAAAGTTGAAATTTGGGATGTGTACGCCTTGCATGGCGTAGGGGCGCACTAAGAACGGATTTTGCTCTAATCAACCCTTAAGGGGGTGGAAAGAGAAAAATGTGTTTTTACGGATTTCTTAATATCTTCATGGTCTGATAAGATATAGACTTCGTTATTACTACAGATTACTCATATAAATACCTAAAAATCAATTTCTGCATTTTATTCTAATCATTCCTTAAGGGGTGAAAAGGAAAAATTAGTTTTTCCCAATATTTCCGAAGCCTCATAATATATAGACTTCATAATTGCTTACAAAGATTATCCATATAAATACCAAAAAATCTAAATAAGTGCTCGAAATCAGTTGCTCTTCTCAAGTCGATATCAGAAGCGACGCCTTCGATCCACGGCCGAGCCGCCGATCATTCGAGCAACGCTATGTCTCTTTCGCCAAATCGTCATTATTTTGTTAATATGTTAAAAATAGAATTACATTTATAATTATATTAATAATAGAAATTTTAATATTCAATTCTTATTTAATAAAAATAAAAATTATGTAACAAAAAAATAACGATTTAGCGGAACGTACAATCCCAGCATACTTTTTGTACACTGACAAGGAGACTTACGGAAGTGTAACTCACCGATTTTAATGAAACTTTGCATACTTGTAAAACATCGAAAAATAATCGACACGTATTTTTTTATTTCGGCTAAGGTGCGGGTTTAAGGGTAGAAACCCTTTGAACGTTGGGGTGGTCTTCAAGCATAGACAGAAAACAATCATTTAATTTAGAAGAAAAAATACTTGCAGAGAGGTTTTAGTATGGCTATTGGTACAGCTGATTCCGAATCTGACGTCAAAATTACAAAATTTAAAATGGCGGATCCAATATGGCGATTACATCTCATGACAAAAGAATGATTTTTAAAATAGAAATCAGAAAATATTACATAAATAAATTAATTGAAAAAATGCTTTAGAAGCTTCTTATCTGTAAAACTTTTTCTAAATAACAACGTATGAAAGTTATTAGTGGGAATTCGAATACCCTTGTAGAAATTTATCACTAGTAACGCCAATTAATCACTTATTTCAAGTACTTAAATATTAGTACTGATATACAGTAATTTAAGTACTCGAAATAAGTGATAAATTGGCGTTACTAGTGATTTTTTGTAAGGGTATTAAATAATTTTTCTTTTTTTATATACATTTATATGAAAGTAAATTAAATTGGTCGTTTTCATAATTGAAGTGTGAAAGTTCGGCAACATATATAGTTATTAGTGAGAATAGTGAGAAGTGAAGAGACATACTTTAATCAAGCATCCCGTTAAAATAAGTACAGAAAGGGGTTTAAAATCAGTCTGCAACCTTCTCGCAGTAAACCCTGAAAACTATAATTTTTATTGGCTATCTGCAGAGCATTTCAAACTAGAAGAATTTTTGTAATTTTAATCACCATATTGGATCCGCCATTTTTTTTTATTTTTGACGTCAAATTCGGAGTCAGCTGTACTAAAACCCCCTTAAAAGTATTTTTTCTTCTAAATTAAATGATTGTTTTCTGTCTATGCTTGGAGACTATCCCTTCAAAGGGTGGTTTCTACCCTTAAACCCGCACCTTTGTCAAAATAAAAAAAATACGTGTCAATTATTTTTCGATGTTCTACAAATATGAAAAGTTTCATTAAAATCGGTGAGTTACATTTCCGTAAGTCTCCAGCAATGTTTGTTACACGAGCAATCGACTTGACAACTGAGCCTTGAACGGTAGTGGAAGGCCGAAGGCGTTGCTTCTGATATCGGCTCGAAAAGAGCAACAAATTCCAAGCACTGATCTAAATAAATTCTATTCACGCTCGCTATACTTAAATGTAAACGAATTAAGTTTTTTCGTTTATTCGATCGAATGTAATGACTGTGACATCGAATCACATAGTAAGAATATAATCTTATAGTTATATTAACGTTCCCTTATCACGACCTCGCCCAAACTTTTTATGTATAAAATTTGAAATTTATAAAAGTTTATTTACAACAATATGTAATGTCATACGATTATCTACTTAAAGACCTCTTTGTAGACTACATTAGTAGTTTTTCCCTTAAGTGTCAGGATTACCAAACTACTGGGTGAACTTACTCGAGAGCAGACCACGTAAAATTGCTTATGTGAAAAGCAGCTCTCTTTTAAATCAATCCTTGCCACTTTTAGATATTGTCCTTAGGACTTATTTTCATAGCAAAACAGACTTTTAATGGGAACTGCAGTTTTTTAAATTCAAACGGGTAGCCTGATAGTGTGAGTGGTATACGTGGTATGAACACTGACTCTCCCTTAGTACAGCCGGTAAACACTATTGTTTCGATTACATTTTTTTGGAGGGTTTTCACTTGAGAAATTTTGAATTCTATACATGAAGAGTTCGAGCGAAGCCGTGATAGGGGAACGCTAGTCAATGTATGTTTATATTATTCACAAAATTACTATTCTATTATTTAGATAAAAGTTTGCCTTTTATTGATCAAATATGTCTTTCTGTAGAGCAATTTTTTCAAAATAAAACAAGAACATCTTTTTTTCTACAAAAAGATGTGAAAAATTTAAGAAAATGTATAAAAGCACCGACGAAGTATTATTAAAAACGGTCAGTTTTATAAGCCTTAGCGTGCCTAACAAATGAGCTTGTCATACGGTGTCGGTAAGGACCAAAGTCCTATTTTATATATATAAATATTTATATATATATATTTAATTATTAATTATATTGAATATAAAAAATATATAAATAATTTACAATTTAGCAAAATGAATGAAATGTTCTTATTAATTATTTATTGTAATGATTATCGACCGATGACAGGCCTACTTAGTAGAGACAGAAATTTACTCAGAACTGACGGTCTTTAATAGTACCTCGTCAGTGTATAGTATGTAAAAACCCATCTACTATAAAATTGTATAGATTAGATAATAATACTTAAAGATAGTTTCCGTTTCTGGCATTTTGAAGTAGTATCAATTTATTATATATAGTATATATTGTATATGTATATATACACATATATATACATATATATATATATATATATATATACATATATATATATATATACAGGGTGTCCGATAATTGTCGCTTCAACCGTCGTATGCAGGTAAAGTGAGTTAAACCGAATAGGAAAGTCTTCTACCGTTTTTTCGTGATTTTCGCAATAATTATTGAGTTATTAAATAAAAAATCCACGCGAATAGAAGCGCGCAACGAGAAGAGACGTCTTACTGTAACACGATACACGGCGCGCGGCAAAGCGGAGGGAGGAGCGAACGATGACTATGTACAAATCGCGTTCGAAAAATGTTCGTGTATCGTGTTACAGTAGGACGTCTCTTCTCGTTACACGCTTTTATTCGCGTGGATTGGCTGATCTTTCTTATTTAATAACTCAATAATGATTGCGTAAATCACAAAACGGTAGAGGACTTTCCTATTCAGTTTAACTCACTTTACCTGCACACGACGGTTGAAGCGACAATTACCAACCAATGTATACATCATATTTTTTAAGAAACACTTGAAATAAAAATAATTATTACAAATTATAAAAATCTGCTAAGCAATATAAAAATGATTTAAGAATTTTTTTTTCAAATCTTTAAAGACAAATATCTCAACAGAGATACAATGAAGAAAAAAATTTAATAGAAACTTATGAGATTATTATTTTACTTCCTTTATATTACGAGAAATTACCCATTCTTACCTAACATTCCATACATTCAAATTTATAAAAAAATTAAAATACAATATATAGTATAGAAATAACATATTATAATATATAATACTATAATAAGATAATGATAGAATATATGATAAAATGTATTATAAATATATTATAATAAAAGTTTTGTTATTTTTATACATTACTTTATTTGTATCTAGAAACATTGTAATCTCATATTTGATTTTTAGGTCGGTCGCTGCCAGTATTATGTGTCCATCTCTTTCATTGGTACGGACTTTTACAGTACTTCAACTTAGATGTTGTAACAGTATGGAAATTATTTGGTAAGCATATTTAAAAGGTATAAATATTTTAAAATTAAATTTATATATTAAATTATATTATATATCAAATTGGAAGCATTAATATAGATGGAAAATATGCATAGATATATTATATGTTTATATTAAAGCGACCCAATATTATAAACATACTATCACATTATATATAGTATTGTATTGATTATAATTGATTACAATTGATTTTTTAACTGTATATATTTAAAACTTTATATTTGATTTGCAAATTTTGACATTTTCAACATTTTTATTATTAGAATATTCAAGTATTTAAACGACTATAGAGTGCAATGCAATATTCAAATATTCAATAGTCTACAAACATTTGAATAGTTGTAATATTGAAATACAAATTGAATATAGTATATAAAATATCAAATAACCGGGCCTTTAAAATAAAGCGTTACAAATTTTTATCTCCAAAAATATTGTTTCTAGAGAAAAATGTTTTAAATAAAAGTTATATGACTCTTTAAGGGAGACATAGGATAGAGACAATGATTCGACCATGAATTTATTTGAAGGTCACATGAACATCACCTTCAATTTTTTAAATGGAACCTACTATTTTTTAATTATCGTATTTATCTCGACTAAAGAGCCAAACGCGATGTTATTGCGTCAGATTAAGATAAGAAAATTTGGAAACTAAGGAATTTGAATCCTATGATTGGGATCTCAGAAATTCCCCTTGTTCCTTCTCCTAACATCCCCTGTAAAGAATTAGACGAGAAAAATATTGGTCCGAAAGTCGGCTGAATCGGGAATCGAACCCGAGACCTTCCGCTTGCCGGGCGACTGCTCTTCCAGCTGAGCTATTCAGACACTTGCAAATCAATATTTCTCTCAATGTTTATAACCCCCCTCCCCCCACCAAGGCGTCGTAATTCGTCCAAACGCGATAAACAATAATAAGAATATTTTTAAGTCGACTCTTTAGTCGAGATAAATACGATGATTAAAAATTGGAGAGCCGACTTAAAAATATTCTTACTACTATTTTTTATTACATATTCTTGTAGCTTATTCCGACAGCTTTCTAAAAGACTGTAATAAAGTATTTTTTTCTCAAGTACTTTTTGAGTTATAAAGTTTGAAGTTAACAATTTTTTATAAATGTAAAATATCTTGTAAACTCCTTAAGAGCCGAACGCGGATGTTAATGCGTGCGTTTCACGAAAATAAATTTTTTGTTGGAATTAAATAATTGTGCACAAGGCACGTATTTTACTACTATCAAGAATTATATATATGGAATTTTTTTACTTGAGATTTTAATTTCATAGATCCCTCTCTGACCCCCCTAAAAAATTAAATGCGAGAGAAAAATATAGATCCGAAAGTCGCTGAATTGGGAATCGAACGCGACCAAGCGAAAGGTTTCGGGTTCGATTCCCGATTCAGCGACTTTTGGATCTATATTTTTTCTCGCATTTAATTCTTTAAGGGGGCCAGAGGGGGATTTATAAAATTAAAACCTCAAGTAAAGAGATTATTCTTTATATATAAGTCTTAGTAGTAGTAAAATACGCGCCTTATGCACAATTATTTAATTCCAACAAAAAATTCATTTTCGTTAGAATGCACACATTAACATCCGCGTTCAGTTCTTAAGGCCTTTCTCACTTGTATTTATATTTAATATAGCGGAGTATTGATAGTCTTAATCTTATAAACTATTCAGTTTTCGGTAATCTTACCTTAATACTTTTATGCACAGAATAATGAGACCAATCAATTGGTGTAAAGAAAACAGATAACTGTTTTTAAAAAAAGTATGTAATTTGCAACATGTACATCAAGGTAAGATTATTAAAAACTGAATATTTTACAAGATATTTTACATTTTATGTCAAAAAATTGTTAACTTTAATAACTCAAAAAGTATTTACTCGTAAGAGAAAAACCTCTAAAAATATTTAATTACAGTGTTTTGGAAAGCTCTTGAGATACAAGAACATACAATGAAAAATAATAGGTTCCATTTAAGAAATTGAAGGTGATCTTCATGTGACCTTCAAACGATTATCCAAAGTTGAATCACATTGTCACCATCTTATGTCCCCCTTGAAGCCATACAACTTTTATTTGAAACATTCTTTTCTAAAAACAACATTTTGAAGATAAAACTTTGTAACGCTTTATTTTGGTATGTATCACCCGGTGTATGTTATATTAATCTCAAATATTCAAAAATATAAATATTAAAATAAGAATATCTAATCAAATTCACTCAAAAGGATTATTCAATATACAATATACAATATATATTGTTATACAGTACATATAATATGTCTAATAAAATATTTTACAGTTTTTCAATATTGGCAAACATAATCAAAACATTGTGTTTATTTCGTGTTATAACAAAAAAGATCATTCATTATTAGAATTATTAATATATAGTTATGCTATGAATTGTATTACGATCAATAATATAATGCACGCAATATCATAAATATAGTTTATCTAATTTTAGCTTTGCATATGTTATACTATATCTATATAACGGATGCAAACATGGCGCGTTTGTGAATTTATAAAAAAATAAAAATTTATAACAGAGTTTGTACTTTGTTACCTTCCTATACTGTCTTTTCGATTATACGTCGAAAAGAGGATTACATACATACAAAATTCAAAGATGCTAAAAAAATTCTGATAAATAGATCAATAGAAAACAATAGAAACCGATACAATTTGTAAAAAATCTTATTGTTTTCTATTGTAATCTATTGTTTCACTTTTTAGATTCCGAAAGAAATGTTATCGTTTTTTATCGTTTTCTTTTATTATTTGTTAAACGCGGATTCAGTCGTTAAAATACGATAAAAATGTTATAGTGATATATTATTTTTTATCGTTTTGTTGGAATTTATCAAGAAAAAATTATTCAAAATCTATCATAATCAATTGTATATTTATAATAAAAAGACTTTAAGATTTTTAATGTACAATTACAAAAAACCTGTAAATATTAATCATGCATTAACAATAAACGATTGAAAACGTATTTTATTGTAAAATTACAACAGAAAACTTATCCATAATAAAAAATCAATAGAAAACAATAGGAATTGATACGATTTGCAAAGACTCTTATCGTTTTCTTTAATTCTTTGTTGAAAACGGATTCAATCGTTAGAATACTATAGAAATCTTACCCGTACAACACAGTACATATTGCAATTACATTGCAGCATACATGTTACAATTTTGCAAGTTGCATTGTAATATTGTAGGGATATTATAAAAACGCAATATTTTATGAAAAATATTTTATAGCATTTCAAAAATATTATAAAAAAATAGTATTCAGTAATTGTTAGTTCCTTCATTTAACCACTTTGTGACACGCGATTCGCTATCTATCTCGTAGTAAATTTTAGTCAAGAGAATTATATAAAGTTAATGGAATTGGTTCTAAGACACTAAAGGCATCATACTTGTTTCTTAACTTTAAATGTCGAGTAAATACTCAATTTTTTACGCTGTTATAACATGAATAATATTGTAGCATAACATCATCATAAACTAGCATTTATTTAAATTTAAAGTTAATAATTATAGAAATATATGTAATATTAAATTAAATTACTATAAGTAAACATAATTATGAAAACGCGTAGTATATAAAAAAAAAGTATTATTTAATAGAATTATATTGTAATTTTTTTAAAGGCAGACATTTTACTGTTGCCGTAATTTTGTAGGAACATTGCAGAAACATTTTATAATTCCTATGCAATATTATAATATTTCAATGTTAGATCTATGCAATAATATATGTATTTTTGCCATCTTTCGATGCTGTATGGATTAGCAAAAAGAAATGATAAGAAATGATAACATATTAATAGGATATTTACGAGAGGAAACGTTAAAGAATCAATCATTTACGATATTCTTTTGTTAATTTCTGATTCATAACTAATTAAAAACGATGCAATCGCGTTTTCTATTGTTTCTTTATCGATTTTTTTAATCAGAGATATGTATATTTACTAATATCAATCTACTATATATGTATACTGGATATCTCAAACTTACCAGATTATTCGTTAATGATAGATTTTTGGGATTATTTGGAAACGATTTTTTCTCAGTGAAAATGTTGAGGCACTAATAATTTTTTATTTATAAACGATAGAAAATAAAAAGTTTATAACAAACTAAGCCTTGTAGAAATAAAAGATTAACAAAATTACATTTTTTATTTAATTTCGAATTTAATATAATAGAATTTTAATTTAAGACTTATTGTTAGTTACAAAAATTTATGATAAAAATTGGGAGCTTGCAAAAAATGATAATCTCTCAACATTTTCGTTAAGGAAAAATCTCCAAATAACCTTAGGAACCATGAGTGATCCGGTAAGTCGGGGACATTGTATAAGGTACTTAATATTTTTATAAAATATTTTTATTTAAAAAAGAATTATTTTTTTACTTCTTCTGAGACAAAATTACAAAAATAAAGTATAAAAAAAATGTATTCATTCATTCATTACTTTATTTGCCCTCTTAGGGATTAAAGGCGCTTTTATGGAGCGTACCCAAACCTTACAAACTCTTACAATATTAACTTACAAACTACTCTTACATCTACTCTTACATCTAACTTACAATTTCTTTAATTCTAACTTCATTTACCTATCTACTAATTAAGAGAGAGAAAGAGTCGTCCTTAAACTATTACCTCTTTTCGCCTCGGCTTCCAATTCCCCATACATTCTCCAACACTTCATTCATACTTTCACTCATACTCCTCCTCATACCTCCTTCCTCCTCTTCCCCTTCATTCTCCCCTCCTTCCTCTTTTTCTCTAATTCCCTCATCCATCCTTCCCCATCTTCTCCTTCTTGCAGTATTTCCCTCATTCTTTTCCACCAATTTCCCTTATTCCCCTCTCCCCCACATTCTCCTATTACATGTTCCCAAGTTTCATCTTCCATCCCACATAGTCTACATCTTCTTTTCCCCTCTTCTTCCCAGTATCTCGCCCCTCTCATTTCATTGTTAATTCTAAACCTCACTATCCTTCTCCATCTATTTTCCCCCCATCCCTTTCTCAAATATTCCGGTAAACCCTCCTCCTTCCATTCTCCATACCATCTATTATATCTCGACTCTCTTATCTTCTCCCATCTTTCCTCCTTTTGCATTTCTCTGTCTTTCTGCTCCCATCCCTCGTATACTTCCTCTCCCCTTTCTCTTTTTTCCTCCATCTCCTTCCCTTCTATTCCCCTTTTTTCATAAAATTTTGTCCTCTCTTCCTCCCAAACCGTTCTCTTCTTTCTTTTCCTTACCCTCTCTTTCATATCCTCATAGCATTTCCTCGCTAAACTTTCTCCCATTCTTTCCTCTAATTTTTTCTCATACTCTACCGCTCTTCTTCCTGCCCTTATTCTAAATTTATCTTTTCCTATCTCTTCTCTTACCATATACCCCGGCGTACACCAATCCACTCCCAACGTCCACCTAATCCATCTTTCCTGCATTGCCTCTACTTCTCTTCTCTCCTTTCACCCCCATATTTCCGCCCCATATTCCAACACCGTTCCCACCAACCTTTCCATTAACCATACTCTTTTCATCCAGTCTCCTGCAAATCTTCTTTTCCCCATTCCCTACACCTGTCTTATCACCGCTCCTGCTTTCCTCACTCTGTCCTTTACCTGTGCCTTTTGTCCCCCATTCCTTTGTAACTTATATCCTAAATACTTGAATTCTTTTATTTCCTCTAATTTTTTTCCTTTCCACCTCTACTCCATTTTCTTCATTCTTCCTCCTCCCTTTCTAAACCTCATTACTTTTGTCTTATCCACATTCACCTCTAACCTTTTCTTATCCATGTAATTTTCTATTTTCCCTAACATATGTATCATCCCTTCCTCATCCTCCGCCAACAGTACCATGTCATCTGCATATACCTAGCAGTGCACTTTTTCCCCTCCCAGCTTCACCTCTCCCCAATCTCCTTTTTTCAGCACTTCCTCTATATCTGCTATCAATAAATTAAACAGGTGTGGGCTCATTGGGCAACCTTGTCTCACACCCCTTGCCGTCCAAAAGTTTTCTCCCTCCTCCTTCCTCACTCTTACCTTGCTCCTCGTCTCTCTGTACACCTCCTCTATCCTGCTTCTTAATCCTCTATTTCTCATTGCCTCCATTAACACGTCCCTATCCAGTCAAACGCCGCCTTCAGATCTATGAAAGCCGCTACTACCTTACCTCCCTTCTTATTCACTTTTTTATTAACCAGGTAGTTTAGCACATATACTTACTATTTATCACCCCCATTCCCTTCCTAAAACCTGTTTGACTCTCCGATAACATATTCTCCTTCTCTATTTCCTCCTTTAACTTATCTGTTAGAATCCCCACGTATACCTTATATAACGTTGGCATCAAAGTCACCCCTCTGTAATTTTCCACCCTATTTCCCGTTCCCTTTTTTAACAGTGGTACTATTATCCCCTCTTTCCACCTCTCCGGCCATCCTTTCCCTCTCCAGACTCTGTTGCACATTTCCCATACCCACTCCTCTACCCTCTCCCCTCCATATTTCCATACCTCACTCGGTATCTCATTCTCCCCCGCTGCTTTTCCTTTCTTCAGTTTTCCCAATATCCTCTTTACTTCCCCCCTGCTTATCTCCTGCTCCTCATCTCTCTCCCTTTTTTCTTTTCCTTCTCTTACAACTTTAACCTCTACCTCTCCCAATAAGTCCATGAAGTATTCCTTCCACTCCCCCGCCTTTATCTCCTCATTCACCCCTTCTCTCTTATTCCTTTCCCTGTTTATAATTTTCCATACCTCTCCTTCCGTTCTTGCCTCTATCACCTCCTTGTACCATCTTATCCTCTCCTCCTCCCTTTTTCCTTTACACATTAGCTTATATTCCGCCCTTACTTTTCTGTATTTTTCTGTATCCATTCCCTTAACTTTTTCCTCACTTTTTTCCTCTTCTCCTCACATTCCTCATCCCACCACCCTTTCTTTTTCCTTTCTCCACTCTCTTTTTCTCCTCTCAATTCCTCTTCTATCCTTCCTATTTTTTCCTCTAGCTCCTCTTCTATCCCCTCTTTCCACCCCTCTCCCCATTCTATTTCCTCTCTTATTCTTTCTCCTCCCCTCTTCGTCCATCTCCCCTTTTTTCTTATTCCTTTTCTTTCCCTCCTTTTTCCTTTTTCAGCACCTCCTCTTCTTTCTAACGTTACAATCAATGGGTGATGGTCCGATTCTATGTTATCTTCCACCTCCATTCTCTTTATCTTTTCCTTTACTCTATTCTCTTTTTTAACAGTGGTACTATTATCCCCTCTTTCCACCTCTCCGGCCATCCTTTCCCTCTCCAGACTCTGTTGCACATTTCCCATACCCACTCCTCTACCCTCTCCCCTCCATATTTCCATACCTCACTCGGTATCTCATCCTCTCCCACCACGTAATCTATCACCGATTCCCCTCTTCCTCCTGTATATATATACTCCGCCTTCCTATCCCCTCTTATCCCTCCATTAAAAATTCCTCATCCCACATCTTCCAGCTCTTTTATCAACTTCTTCCCCTCCTCGTTGATTTTCTTGTCCTTCGATCTTTTTTACTCTTCCTCCTCTCCTTCTATCACTCCCCCCCTTCTATCTGTCCTTGCGTTGAAATCTCCTAAGATCCGTCCATTTATTTTCTTCTTTCTCCTCCATCCATTCCTTCATTTCCTCCATTTTCCTCTCCATATCCCCGTTAATGTATATGCCTATTACCCTCCACTTCTCTCTTCCTACTTCTATATCCGCCATCATTATTCCCTCCCCCTTTTCTCCCATTCCTGATACTTTGATCTTCCCCCTCTCCTTCTTTACCCCCATGATCATTTTCCCCCATCGGTCTTCCTTTCTTCTTTCTCTTCTTTGCTGTTTGCTTCTCCCATCTATATCCTTTCAGTAATTTCTTTTTAATCGCCTTCCACCCCCTTTCCTCTATCCATGTTTCTATCATTACCACCACCTCCCAATCTTCTATTTCCTTCCAGAATTTTTCTTCCTTGTTTTTCAGCCCTGCCACATTCCAGAAACCTATTTTCCATTTCTCTCTTACTTCTGCTCCTTTTACCTTTCTCTCCTGTTCCTTTCTCCTTCCTGTCTCCGTCTCCCCTTCTTCTTCCTTCTTTCTCTTCTTACTACCCCTCTCTCCTCCTCCTTTCCTTCTTTCTTCTCTCCTCTCTTCTTCTAGCCCTTTTTTCCTCCATTCTTGTCTTCATGCCCCCTTCTTCCACTTCCATTTTCTCTATTCCTTCTCTAATTTCTCCTTTCCAGTTTTTAAGCACCCCTTCTTCCTCTTCCCATCTCCACCAGACGTCATTGATTTTAATCCTTTCATAGCTTGTCCATACATTGTTTCCTTTCCTCTTTTCTACCTCCGCGATCTCCATTAGTCTCCATTTCATCTTTCTTTCTTCCCATGTTAAGTCATCCTCTATCCTCACCTTCTTTTCTCTTAATAGCTTCTTCCTTTCCATTACCTATCTTTTTTGTTCTCTACTGCCTAATTTTACTACCACCATTTCACCTTCCTTTCCCTCCTTTCCTTTCAATTTTCTTATCCATTCGATCTTTGTTTTTGCTCCTATCTCTTTCATTATTTTCTCCACTCTTTCCTTTATATCTTTCTTCCCTTCTTCCATTCTTCTTATTATTATGTTATTTCTTCTTTTTTCTCTCTTTCCATTCTAATTTCTTTCCTATGTCTTTCATTTTTCCCATTATTGTCTCATTTATCCCCTTACTCCCTCCTTCACCCCCCTCTCTTTCTCTTTCTTCCTTCCTTCCTCTTTCCTCTATTCTCGCTTCCAAATCCATCACTTTTTTTTTCAAACTGTCTATCTTTTTTTTCATTTCTCTTCTTTCTTCTCTTTATTCCCCCTCCTTTTTCCAAATTTCTATCTTCAATTTCCTTATTTCCTCACCTACCTTCTCTGTTATCTTCTCTCCTATCTCCTCCATCATTCTCCTTAACTCCTCCTTTTCTATCCCCCCTACTTCTCTATTCAGCCTTTCTGTCTTTTTACTCCTCCTTAGCCCTCTCTCCTCTTTATCTTTATCCTCCTCTTCTCCTTCCTTCCTTTTCCTTTTCAAAAACTCATATATGCAACCCATACTACTCCTCCTCTCTTTTGCTAACTCATCTACTTTCCTCGGCCTCCCTGCCTTCTTTTTTATTTTCTCCTCATCTCCCTTCTTTCCTCCTTCCTCTATCATCCTATCTCTAATAGTCTCTTCACTAAAATTATTTTCCTCCTTATTCATTTTTTTCTTGTCACTTCCCTTACTTTGTTTCTCCTACTCTATGCTCCAACTCGCTAGTGAATTCCCTAGTGAATTCCCTATCTTTCTACTCTACCTACACTTACTCCCTACCTACTCTCTTTCTTCCACGTGTCACTCTCCGTTTACCTCTCTCACCTATTCCTACTTTCTATTTTCTTAGCTCTTTACCTTTTTTCTTCTCCTATCCTTTTTATTGGATCTCCCCTTTTTTCTACACCTTCTCACCCACTACTTCTAAATCTCCTTGCCCCTTTTCTCACTCTTTCCTCCCAAAATACCTGCCCCGCTTTCACACACCTGTCACTCACACTCTTACCGGAACCGGAAGCCTATAAAAAAAAAAAAAAAAAAAATTCATATTTATAATTTTTATTTTTTATAAGCATTTTAAATTCATTTATTGGCGCACTCTTTTTAGTATTATTTATACTTAATAATGAATGATAAATGATTTGATATTTATGAATAGGTTTTTCAAAATAAGTGTCTTTAGACAAAAATAATGGATAATTTAAACACATGAACATATAGCATCATATTAAAATGTTTAATTTAATATTCGCAATTTATGCTTGATTATTTCAAAACTTTATCACATATAAATGTTATATATGGAGCATATTCCACGTCAACTCGCGAGGAGGCAAACCTTGACCTTTTTATTTTTGGCGACTCGTTTTTTAGTAGATACTGTATACATGTAAGAGCGTTTCTATATAATAAATGTAACGCCTGAAGTAGTGCCTGCGCAAAATGAGGAATTTGCAAATCAATTTTTTCGCCTATTAGGCAGTGTTTCATTGTCAGAAAAAATTTATTCAACATAAAATACGCTATTTTGATCATATTTAAAAAAAATTAATAAATTTTTATAATAATATTTTTAAACAAATAACCTGCTAAAAAACGAGTTGATATCGAAAATAAAAAAATCGAGAATTGACCCCTCGCGAGTTGGCGTGAAATGTTTCGTATATATACATGTATGAATGTATGTATGTATGTATATCTATATATATATTGTTGCGTCCCGTGTTACGCCTCTGAATCTATATCTTTGTATCAGGAGATACTTTTCGCGGGATCAACTCTTTACGTCTCCGGGAGATTGTCGTCAAGGGAGTTGTTGTTAAACAACTAGGGGTCTTCTGTTTTCGAGTGACATGACAGATTTGGTCTAGCTGTCGCACCGTGCGGACGTATTCGAGACCAGAGCTTCTTTAGGAAAAGAACACTGGGGAGGAAGATAACATTAACTTCAAGTTTTGAAAAGCACCATCACACTCGTCGTTCCAAATAAATTTGATTTGATTCTTTGTTAAGGCGAAAAGAGGTTTAGCTGTCGAAGAAAAACCCCTAACGAATTTCCTATAATACGAGCAAAGTCCTAAGAAACTACGCAATTGTTTTTTAGTATGTGGTACTGGCCAATCTTTAACAGCAGTTATTTTTCTGGATCGGTGGTAATGCCCTGTTCGGAAATTACATGTCCAAAATATTTTACATTTCTTTGGAAAAGTAAACATTTCTTTGGATTAATTTTAAGATTTGCTTTCCGTAATCGCAAGAATACTTCTTCAAGGTTTTAAAACATTTCAACAAAATCTTTTCCAAAAATAATGATATTATCTAAATAAACTAAACTTTTTCGAAATCAATCCGTTTAAAATCTTTTCCATAAGTCTCTGAAACGTCGCGGGAGTGTTACACAAACTGAAGGGCATAATTGTAAATTGCCAAAGTCCCTTACCGATAGAAAAAGCTGTCTTTTCTTTGTCTGAAGGACGGATCTTTATCTGCCAATAACCACTTTTTAAATCAAGCGTAAAAAACCAAGTGTTACCTGATAACTGATCCAAGATGTCGTCAATTCGAGGGAAGGGATAGGAATCTTTTACCGTGATGGCGTTAAGTTTCCGGTAATCAACACAGAATCTCAAGGTTTCTTTTTAACCATAACAGCCGGCGAAACCCAAGGACTTTGAGATTTCTCTATGATTCCTTCTATTTTCATCTCTTCCATTATATATATTTTATCAACCTCATCTGAAAAGGAATCCTACGGGGTACCTGTCTTATGGGGAGAGAGTCTTTTACATTTATGACATGTTCAATAACATCGCAATTCCCAGCAACAATGTTACAGGAGAATAGATCTTGAAATTTATTTAGAAAATTTATAAAGGTTTCTTTCTGTTTTTCCTGCAAATAAATTGAGCTCTTTTCGAAAAATTCTTTTAAAATAGACGGGATTCCTTTTGAAAAATTCTCTATCCTTGAACATTAAAAATCTTTATTGTCAAAAGTGGATTCATTAAAAACTTTATCGAAAACGTTTTCCACATTAATCATTTTAAGGAAATTCATTCTCAAAATACATTGATCATTAATTTTAGCAACTAATAAAGGAATTTCAATCGAATAATTTCCGATTTTAATTTTTGCTTTCACTAAGAATTTAATTAAAAATTTATCTTCCGTCGGATATTTCAAGTTAACATCATTGACTCGAATCTTTTCAAGATTTTCTCCCACTAATCTACTATTTATTATGGAAATATCAGAGCCCGTATCTATTTTAAAAAGACACCCCTTTTTATTCAATCTACTGAAATACGAATAAGAACCTTTCTTAAAAATCCTTCTAACACTACAATTAATAAGATCAACTAAATCGAACGTCGGGGCGTTTTCTGTAAGAGTTGAATTTTCCCCGAAAAATTCAACTACTTTTAGTTTTCCTTTGCCTCAGGACATTGAAAACGCAAATGCCCGGTTTTCCCGCAAGACCAACATTCTTTCTCTTTGGTCGACAAGTTGTTCGTTTGCGCTTTCCCTTTCGAGTTAAACCGTTCGCTTTTCTTTTTTCCGGAATCGGTTCGCGCGTCGTTTCTCTCTCTCCTTTGATAATTTTCCCGTAATTTCCTTTATTATCAAAATTGTCTCTTTTTCTTTCAAAACTGTCCCCCTGAATTATTTTTATAGCCGTAGCTCTTTTTATAGCCAAATTTAAAGACGTAATTCCTTCCAGTTGAAGGGTTCTTTTGACAAACCCGTCTACCAATGCCGAGACAAATTGCGCGCATGCTATTTTATCACGGACTGCATATGGACATTCGGGGTAAGCCAAACGCGACAGTTTCTCAAGTTCAGTCTCAAAGGAAGCGAAATCCTCTCCATATTTTTGTTTCCGTGTCGTAAAAAGAGAGTAATAGCTTTGCGTCATGTTTCCGTCTCCAAAAAGCAACTTTATAATTTTGATTTTAATTCTGCGAACGTTAATTCTTCAAAATTCTCAACATTTTCTAAAACGAACCGAGCTTTTCCCCTTAAATTTGCAGCGAAAGTAATCGTTTTTGCTCTCTCATCCCAATTATTCGCAACGGCTATTAAAAGAAATTGAGAGAGGAACTCCCGCAGCGGAACCTTTGCATCGAACGTATCAGGCTTCAGTTTTAAGCCCGTTTTCGCACGAAAGTCACCGGTCGTCTCGCCCGCGTTTGTCACGGCACTCGCGGCATTCGCGGCACTTGCGGTACTCGCGCAAGCTAAATTTAGTCGCGTATCCCCGAAAGCTCTTATATTAGAAGGACTTAGCTGGTTAGTTTGCTGCGAGGAGATCCTCAATTCGAGCTGGTGCAGCTGTTCGTCCTTCTCTCGGAGTAGAGCCTCAAAGCGAGCTTACTGATGTTCTCGTTCGGCCCGCATTTCTCGTAGCTCTCGCAATGCGGTCTGCAACGCATCCGTCTCGTTCGTCTCTTTCATCGTTGTTCGGGAACGCGTCGCTTTCGGCGAATGTTGAGTCGTCATTTTTGGCGTTCATTCAGGAAGATATGATCCTTTCAGTTGATCCCGGACGAGCCCCCAAAATGTTGTATCCAACGTGGAGCGTCTTTTGCGCTGTCTCAGGAAAGGTGTCACACACACTCTCACTCGCGTTCGAAATAAAGATACTCGCGTAATAAGAAAATGAATTTTAATATGAAGACCCACAATACACGAAACCAATGAAATACAATAAATAGTGCATTAATGCAAAGAAGCTCTGGTCTCGAATACGTCCGCACGGTGCGACAGCTAGACCAAATCTGTCACCCAAAAACAGAAGAAACCCCTAGTTATTTAACAACAACTCCCTTGACGATCTCCCAGAGACGTAAAGAGTTGATCCCGCGAAAAGTATCTCCTGATACAAAGATGTAGATCCAGGGGCGTAACACGGGGCGCAACAATAACATACATATATATATATATATATATATATATATATATAATCGTTATTTATTTATCCTAAACCCTAAAACACAATATATATATTATTTTATATTAGAGAGATGCAACGAATAGTATAATTCGACCGAATGCCGAATATTATGCAAGATCATATGCCGAATAACTGAATATTCAGAGAATATTACAGGTAAAACGCGAAATTTTTCTCAGAAATAGGTAATATATGGACTTGTAATATATGAACATGTTAAGATTTATAATATTGGACAATACGCGATTGACTTCACAGTATAGTATATATTCTAACACCTGAAATTGTAGTCTTATAGCATATGTTTGAAATTCGTCATGGTGACAATCTAATATTTTATGATTAATTCTTTTGTTCTCATACATACGTTTGTAAGGAAGATATTACGTGTATCATTAAAATGTCTTATATTATTATTTATCTTGTTATTCCATTTGCAATAATCTGCCACGAAACTCTAGCTCACAATACGAAGAGAAAAGAAATAGATTGCTTCCTTCCAATACAAAAAAAAAACTTATTTTCTCGCATTACAACTTACCGTTTCTTAAGGCTCCGTGATCCTCCTCGACTATGTCCAAATCGTGACATTAGAAGCAAGAAAATACATGCTGAAAATTTTTGCGTGCCATTTTTTGTTTAGATAAAAAGATATTTTAACGAAACAACATTACAAAATTTTTTTGCACACTTATAAAATTATTCGAAAATTAACCTTTTCCCTTTATAACACTCAATCAACAGTTGTAAAATGACTAAAATATGAGGTTCAATCCGTCTGGTTCTACCACATACGCAGTCATTTCGCATGACGAAGTTTGATGTTTCAATTATTTTACGGCTGTTGATTGACTGTTCAAGGAAAAAGAATAGTTTTCGGACAATTTTACAAGTGTGCCAAAGAATTTTATAGTGTTGTTTCACTGAAATATCTTTTTATCTAAAAATGGTAAGCAAAAATTTTCAGCGTGTATTTTCTCACTTCTGACGTCATAATCCAATATAGTCGCCGCAAGAATCAAGGAGTCTTAATTTTAATTATGATAAATGTAATTAGGATTAATTTTAACTATAATGAATGATTTATTTTAAAATTATTAATGTGTATTAAATACATTTTATGTAACAATAAATGTGTTTTATTTAATTTTATTAGATATATCAATAAAAATAAATTAGATAATCTAGCATATTAAAACTCTGCATTTGCGGCTATGATGGCAACATTATAAACTATTATTTCCTTCCAGTTTTATATTTAAAACCGAATGGTAGACTAATATTCAGTGTTCGCGCGACCGAATAGTAGAAATATTGCCAAATAGGCAGAATACCAAATAGTTATATATTCGTTGCAACTCTATAATAATATATTATATTATATATTATAATTTTAATAAAAATTATACATTACATGTACGTACAGTAATACCTAGATAACTTTTTTTATAATTTTGATTTTTTTCATGTTTTTTTCTTAAAACATAAATTACATGTATTTTAAACATGCATTTTAAAATCACTTTTTTCACTGAATAATTTAAATATAAATGTAAATATAAAATTATTATTATTTATAAACAATATTGCACATTTATTTATATACGAACATATTAATTAAAATCTAGTATTTTAATCAATGTTTAAAATTTAAATCAATGTTTGTGAAATTATTGTTAAATTATATTTTTAGTATAAAATAAAATAGTTACTTTTAAATAGTTTTAAAAATTAGAAAATTAAAATTAAACAAAAAATAATTTTTCTAATAAAGTTCTCTTATAAGTTTCCTAAATTGTACTGTTATTTAGAAAAGTAAATTTCTAATAAATAATTTTTTAATGAGATTATAATCATGATTCTTATTTATATGATTATAATTATTCAACATATTGTATATTTGAGAAGTATGTATTATAATCTTCTTTGTTCTTCACACACACACACACAAATATATTAAACGAATAAAATCACTTACACTGCTAAATTCTCTTTAAATTATTAAAATATTGATAATGGCAGTGACTCACAAAGCGAGAGAATTTGATGAGAATCATCATAGCAAATAAGCGATAATAATAAACTTTTAACTATTCAACTTGAAATGCTTTAAGAGTTGATCTTAATTTTAAAAAATATGAAAAAGATAGAATAAAAATAAAATAAAAATAAATAAAGTATATTAAAAATGTATTGATTTTAATATTATGTTAAAATAATAATTTATGCAATTATTTAATTGAAGCTTTTATCGAGGAGGGTTATCACAGTACAAATCCTTACCACAACAGTATACATGCCACAGACGTCACTCAAGCAATGCATTGTTTTCTTCAAGAAGAAAAGGTAATTACATATTTATATTTGCAGATTCGCAAAAAAATAAGCAGATTTTCAATTATTTTGACATTTTATAATTTAATTCTTCAGTTAAATAGAATGTGATTGAAAGTTATAATTTTACAGATTAAACCACATCTAACCAATTTAGAAATTATGGCTTCCTTGATAGCGGCTGTAACACATGATTTAGATCATCCTGGTGTCAATCAGCCATTTTTGGTTGCGACGAGTAATCATTTGGCTGCACTCTATCAGGTAGAAACATTTCTAATTATTAAATAAATAATTGAAAAATTTAAGAAAGCAATAATAACAATTTACTTGTTTAGCTAAATATATTTTATTTGATATATTAAATATACTTGATTATACATATTTTCATTCTATTATAATAAATAAAGTTAACTATATTATATTAAGTATAAAAATCGTATAAATAAAGAAAATAATTTAATAATTTTACTAATATTGTTCGGAATATACATATATATTTATTTATTATTGTATTTGCTTAACAGATGGGAATACAAGAAAAATAAAACAGGATTATAATATTATGTAATATAATATATAATTTTAAATGATCTGTTTAAATATTAAATTTATTAATATTAAATAACTTCTTCAATTATTTAGAGAAAATGTAAATATGTAAAGATAGTTTAACTAATCTCTAACGGCTTTAAAAAAAAATCTATTATAAAACTAATAAGTCGAAGCTTCACAGATGTAAATATGAATTTTTTTCTTAACCAAATGTATAATGTGATAAGCAATATTTGTTTATTTAAAAACTTTCCATTCTGTTTACTTTATAATGATTTATTTGACAAATATCACGAAATAAGTAAATTTTTTTCGAAAATAATAATACATATAATATCTGACTTTGCGGTATTGCTGAATTGGTTAACGTTTATATCGTAAATAACAATATAATCAGGTATGACGTACTGGTAGGACACAGCTTTATCGAAAAACCGGGAATTCTTATAATTAAAACAACAGACTCGTTGGCGTTTAAACGCGGTTTCCCGAGTAAATACTCCTTACAGTCAGTCAAGTAAGAGCGTGGTCGATTTTATTGACAGGTAATAAAAGATTTCGCTCTAAATCCTTCGTGAGACTATAAAGGGAAGTTTTGCCCTTGATGCATTGTCAAAAAATATTCAGTTGTCTTTGATTCTTTGAAAGAGAAACACGATAAGCGTCATGAGTGCTAAGTACGCGTCGCGCTACGAGGCTGTGTTCCTGTGTACCCATCCGAAAGGTCCAAAAATGTCACAATCAGCGGCTGCTAAATACATGAGAAAGTCGAAAACATTTGTACAGAAGTGGATACAGCGATATAAAGTGGCAAAAAATGTCGATGATTTACCAGAACGTGGCTCAATAGGCAAAGTGGACAAAAAAGACGAAAAAAAAAATAGTGAATCTGTTTTTGCGAAATCCTTCTTTAACACTGCGACAAGGACAGGCAAAATTAAAGTCGAAAGGTTTAGATATATCGCACGAAACTATCCGAACTCATCTCCGTGCTCATAACCTGAAATTTCGCCCCACAATGAAGAAGCCTTTGTTGACTGAAAAACATGTTACGAATCGACTCGCTTGGGCGCATGAGAATATCGATAGAGATTTTGATAATGTAATTTTTACCGATGAATGTTCTATATGTGTGGGCATATATTAAGCATAAGCTTCGTAGTAAACGTACATACACTTCCAAGCAGTTATCTTGCGAAATTCGTCGTATCTGGAGATTGTTGCCACTAGAATATGCAATTAAATTAGTCGAAAGCATGCCTCGGAGATGCCAGGCAATTATCGACGCCGATGGTGACTGGACACATTATTAATATAATTGCATCATTGTTTATATTCAGTACAATATATATATAAATATAAAAATACCATTTAATAAGTTTTTCCATAAATTTACCCGACCACGCTCTTACTTGACTGACTGTAAATCTACGCGATGATATTGTAGGATGTTATACTAATTTAGGTTTAGGCAATGACGAGAATGGTTAAATTAGAAAATTGTTCGATCTTTAATAAAATATAAGAATATACACGTAAAACCAAAAGAAATCGAAATATAGTAATATAAAACTCTGCGTTTGCAGAACTCTCGCGCTCGCTTGTTGTTTCGTTTCTTTCTCTTCAGTATCACACAAGCGACTCTCCCCCACGCACCTCGCGCTCGCGTCCCTCCCCGAACGATAATTTTTTTGCTTGCTCATCGCGCTAATCATTGACCAATCGATGCCGCATGCGCAATGATTGATCGCCTAATTTGACATCCTACACTCGGCCATTCTGAAATAAAGGTCGCCTCGACCGTTTGTCGTTTTTTTTTTTTTTTTTTTTTAATTTTCCTCTATTTCCTCGTAATCGTCGTCCCGCATCCAAAGCTTATGTAATCGGCTGCTGACGATGTCTGGATTGGACCCTCGTTTTCGCCTACCTTGCGTACGAGATATCGGTGGTTACGCAAGACTCTTATTATCTCATACGGCCCAAGATATTTATGTGCTAGTTTGAGATGAGGACCTCTCTGCGTGCGCTTAATCGCGACAAGGTCTCCTTCATGATAACTCAGGGGTTCCCTCCTTTTCCTATCGTAGGTTCTTTTATTTTCTTTTTGGATCTTCTCGATATTTCTTTTAGCCTCCGCTCGCAGCTTTTTTCGATCATCATCGAAGGATGCGACGATTTCTTCTTCAAGTAGCGCTCTGATGTCAAGGTTCTCCTTAATATGTGGATTAACGCCCAGCAGCACTCGAAAAGGCGTCATCCCGATGCTCCTCTGTATCGTGGCGTTCATACACATTTGTACCGCGTTCAATTGTTTGTACCACTCGCTCGGCTTAGGGGCCGACAGCTTCGTTAACAAAGGTATGAGCGTGCGGTTTATACGCTCAACCTGGCCGTTCGCTCGGGGCACTCCCGTGGTTATCAGTTGATGTTCGATACTTTCTGATTGACAGTATTCTTCAAATTCCTTCGATGTAAAGGCTGTACCTCGATCTGATATAATCCTTCTTGGATTACCGAATATATGTGCCTGTCTTCGTAGTCGCTCGATTGCTTCTGCTGTGCCCGTCGATCTGGTTGCGTATAACCAAGTGAATTTTGAAAATGCATCCACCACAACAAAAATATGGGCGTAACTTTTCTTTGTTGATTGCAAGGAACTTTCGTGATCAATATGAGAAGTATCCAGTGGCGCATCTCCCTTGCTAATCGGGCTTAAAAAGCATTCAGCCTTTCCTTGTTTTCGCTCCGCCAGGATGCACGGGATACAGTTTCGCAGAACACCCTCGACCTTAGGACGCAATTTAGAGATCCAATAGTCCCTCCTCACCAGTGCCTCTGTTTTTGCGATTCCAAGGTGTCCCTGCTCGTGCATCTTCTGGATCATCTGCAACTGCATGGCCTTAGGAACGACTAATCTAAGGTCGCCATTATTTTCCCTGTACAATACTCCACCTCAAATCAAATAACCCTCCGAACAACCTCGTTCAATCGCTTCAAATATTTCTCTTAGATCGCTGTCCGCACTCTGGGCTTTCTTTAATCGCGCAAGCATTCCTCCCTCGCACTCGCTCGCTATCAAACACATCGGCAGTGGATTACGGCTAAGAGCATCAACATGCGTCATGCTTTTGCCGGGCCTATGCTCTATCTCGTACTGAAATTCTTCTAATGCTAATGCCCATCTGGCTACCCGCACGCAAAGGTCTCGCTTTGACATTGTCTGTGCGAACGCTCGACAATCGGTAATTATTTTAAATTTTATACCTAATAGGTACGTGCGAAATCGCTTTAGCGCTTTAACAATTGCCAAGACCTCAAGTTCGTAGCTCGGATATTTTTCTTCCGCCGGGGTAGTCTTGCCACTCACGTAGTATACTGGGTGCAATAATTGGTCTTCGCTGTCTCTTTGCAAGAGTATCGCCCCGAAACCGTACATGGATGCGTCGGTATGCAATTCGGTTTCTGCGCCTACCCGAAACAAAGTCAATACTGGCCTCTCGCTCAGCATGATCTTTAACCGCTCAAAAGCATTTCTCTCAGCTGCACCGAATTGAAACCTCGCCTCCATTTTTAACAGGTTTGACAGCGGACGCGCGATCATACTGTAACCCGAAATAAATTTACGGAAATAACCGCTCAGGCCCAGAAAAGACTGCACCTGTCGCATGTTCGCGGGCTCCGGAAAACATAAAACCGCTTTAATTTTCTCTTCCGACGGCCGTATCGTACCTTCCTCAACGACGTGTCCGAGGAACTCCACCTTGCGACGCAAAAAACAACATTTTCTCCAATTTATTTTCAAACCGGCCTGACTTGCGGTATCTAACACAATCTTCAGATTTTTTAATCCGTCGTCGTCGTTATTTGAAAGTACAATTAAGTCGTCCATATATATTAATACAATTTTTCGTTTTATTAGATCCCTAAAAATCACGTTAATAAATCTTTGAAAGACGGAAGGAGAATTACATAAACCAAAGGGGACTCTTAGAAATTCGTATTGTCCGTCCGGCACAATAAAAGATGTATATTTAACGCTTCACTCGGCCACTCGCACGTGGAAAAACCCGTTCTTTAAATCGAATTGTACTAAAAACTCTCGCGTCCTGTAATTGATCTAATTGGTCTTTGATGAGGGGAAGAGGATATCTGCCTTTAATTATTTTTTTATTTAGCATTCTATAATCTATGCATAATCTATGCGAACCATTTTTTTTCTTTACAAGTACGACAGGGCTGGCAAAATCAGAGACAGATTCTCGTATTATACCCTCTCTCCTCCACTCATCGATTTGAATATTTACAATATTTCTTTCATATTGTGAAAGTCGTCTGGCCTTTTGGTAAACAGGTTCGTCATTTTTCAAAATAATTGTCATTTTAACATCTGTATCTTGTGCTCGAAGCGGCTTATAATTATTTACCAAGCCCGCGACAATACGCTTGTGTTCGGCTTTAGTAAACACACCGACGTCTATTTCTGTGTCCGGGCCGTCAACATCGATCGTAAATATTTCAGGTCGTGACTCGTCGGCCGTTAATTCGCAGATAGGACTAATCGACATTACGCCTTTTTTAATATTAATTTCTACGGTATCTATAAAATCCGCGCCAATAATCAAATCGTATGGCATGACGATATTGGACGCGACTCGAATAAGTATCGAATACGTATGCGCACCGATCAGAACATTCGCTCGAAATTCTCCTAATATTTTTGCACTAAAACCGCCTATCCCGCAGAATTCCGTATCTACCGCTCGCATTCTCGGTGACCCCATCTTCGCATATTCGCTTGCTCGTAATATCGATATATCGCTTCCGGTGTCCATCAATGCCGTAATGACTCGGCCGCCTAATGTCACCTCTTGCATATATTTTTTATGCAGCGTTTGCGAGATCGACGCGACAACAGATTTTTCCGCACCGTTATTATTTTTTTTCGGACATTTAGAAGCTATGTGACCGCGCGCCCCGCATCCGAAACACTTAGCTCCGAGGGCCCTCGTCGGGCAATTCGCGCCGACATGTTCGCGCTTGCCGCAATTAAAGCAGCGTTTAACGTCCGTCGAAGTTTTCTTCCTTTTGTCGCTTACTACCTTATCACCGCTATGCCGACTCGAACTCGCCACTCCACGGTCGCGTAACGCTACCCTCTCGAATGCCCTCAATAGGCTATCCACCGATGAAAATCCCTGGATGCGCGCCTGATCGCGCATTGTGACGTCCGGTATTCCCTCGATAACGTACTCCAGTAGCTCGTCCTTCTCGACTGGTACTTTGTTGCCCATGATAGTCTTCTCGTGCAGGTATTCTTGGAACGTCTCGTCCTTCTTTCATGTACGACCCTCGAACTGCTTGCGCAAATGTAATCTGCTCTCACGGTATCGAAACATGGTTCCCAACTCTTCCAGAAGCCTCTCGAAGGACATCTCGATGTACTCCGGCTTCGAATGAAACCATTCAAACGCTTGTTTTTTCAACCGCATTCCGAGCAAAAGCTTCGCGCAATCATCATCCAGCTGGTAGGCCGTCTTCAGGAACTTCAGTCGTTTCTCCCAGGTATCGAAATTACTGGAGACGCCGTCGAAATCACTCAACAAATCAGCCACCGTCGTCAAGTTCACCCGTGGTCGCATGCGAGATGCCTCTCCATCACCAAGCATCTCCGCCTCCATCGTTCCGCCAGCGTGATTTCCTTCCAATTGTCCACGCAATAGCGAAATTTCGCGCCGTGCGAGATCAAGCTTGCGCTTAGCAAGCTCTCTTTCCCGTTTATAGAGCTCAATCTCCTGCCGCGACATACTCTCTCGCGGGGTGTTTTCTCGCAATCCTCTCTCCTGCGAAATGCTCTCCCGCGCCTCGTTCCTTTTATCCGCGCCACCGCCAGACTCTCCGCTCTCCATCCAGGAACCCGTCGGATCGGATGCTTGCAATCGCAAAATTAGCTCCGTCTTGACACCCGCCGTCGGCAATCTACGCGCCTTCAGTCTCTCCTTCAATTCCGCTACCGTCAAAATACACTCTTCCGACATTTTTTTTTTCACTATCTCCTGCCACGTATTCACTTCCGGGAAGATCGAACCTTCTCGACCTCGAACCCCCCCGCCGCTTGCCAAATCCCGGACGAGCCCCCAAAGTTGTAGGATGTTATACTAATTTAGGTTTAGGCAATGACGAAAATGGTTAAATTAGAAAATTGTTCGATCTTTAATAAAATATAAGAATATACACGTAAAACCAAAAGAAATCGAAATATAGTGATATAAAACTCTGCGTTTGCAGAACTCTCGCGCTCGCTTGTTGTTTCGTTTCTTTCTCTTCAGTATCTCACAAGCGACTCTCCCCCACGCACCTCGCGCTCGCGTCCCTCCCCGAACGATAATTTTTTTGCTTGCTCATCGCGCTAATCATTGGCCAATCGATGCCGCATGCGCAATGATTGATCGCCTAATTTGACATCCTACAATATCACACTGCCGCCGGGGGAACTGATGGTCGTACCGATTTGCTCTGATGTCCATTATTCAGAGCATATGTATGTAAGAGGATCATTACGAGGCAAACCGGGTAACGAATATTATTTAATGCTGGGTGAGTACGAAATACACGGTGGACTGAGCGGGCTGCTAATACAAAGCGTCTCAAAGGAAACGTTAAAATTAACGATGTCGTCGCTAATTACACGGGCCTTGCCAGTTCGCAAATACCGGGACGTGAGGATATTAGCTCAAGGATGTAGGATCCGAATCGATTTTAAGCCACGGAAGTCAATTAACCGAGAAGAAAATTACTAAATTATGATGCGAACGATGCCAACAAAATATAAAGCCTGCTTTTCGAGCAACTTAAAAGATTTAGGATTCACAAACGTTACATAAATGGAGATAAAATTAACGGACACGAGACTTGTCGTATATCGGCCATATTGACTTTCGGAGCCAGAACGAAAGGGAAATGGTATAAGAAATGATTGACGCGGATCTCGTGACCGAGTCTAATTCTTCTTACGCAAGTCCGATTCTATTAGTAAAAAAGAAAACAGGGAAACGACGACTATGTGTAGATTGCCGCTTGTTAATTTGTAAGACAGTCAAGGAGCATTACCCCCTTCCCTTGATAGACGACCAATTAAATAGGTTAGCAAGGAACTCTATATTTACCACTCTTGATTTAGCTTCCGGTTATTATCAAATCCCGATAGCGCCAAAATCGCAGGATAAGACAGCGTTTGTTACTCCGGATGGCCAATATCAATACAAACGGATATCGTTCGGATTAGCGAATGCGCCGTCGGTTTTTCAACGAACTATGAATCATATATTAGCAAAAGTTAAAAACAAATTTGCCTTGATTTACATGGATGATATATTAATACCGGCGCGTTCGTTCGCAAAAAGTCTTGAACGGTTAGAAGAAGTCCTAAAAATATTGAGCGAGAGCGGATTGACGCTAAATTTGAGCAAATGTAATTTCTTTCGCAAAGAGATCGATTTCTTAAGGTTCGAGATTAGCGGAAATGGAATTCAGCCCGGTACGTGGAAGACTATCACCGTTTCAAATTTTCCCATTCCTAAGAACGTACACGAGGTCTGGCAATTCGTAGATCTTGCAAGTTTTTTTAGAAGATTTGTGAGGAATTTCGCTATCATAGCGTGGCCCTTTACGGATCTTTTAAAGACCAAGGTCGAGTGGAGATGGGCGGAGGAGCAAGCCGGGACTTTTAATACTTTGAAAGAGAAATTAGTACGGCCGATGATAGTGCTGTACGGTGCCGCGTTTGAGACGGAACTACACACGGACGCGTCAAAGATGGGGATCGCGAGAATTCTATGTAAAGAAACAATGAAGGTATACTTAGACCGGTCGTACTATAGTCGGAAAACGACAGAGGACGAACAAAAATTACACTCGTTTGACCTGGAAACGCTGGTCGTGATCGCTTCTCTGCAGCGTTTTCGCGTCTATTTGCTAGGCATAAGATTCAAGATGATCACCGACTGTAACGCACTGCGTGCTACTCTAACCAAACGTGATCTCATTCCGCGCGTCGCACGTTGGTAGATCCGTTTTAGGAATACGATTGCAAGATCAAATATAGACCGGGTTTGTGCATGACTCACGTGGATACCTTGAGTCGAAATCCGATAATCGAGATGGACTCGAGTGAAGAAAGATGTATTCTCGACGTACTACAAGTAGAGATAAAAGACTGGATATCGACGATTTAGGGTGCAGACGACGAAATAAAGAAAATAAGACATATTGGAAAATCGAGAGACCGCGAGCATATCGCGGACGTACGCAAGAACTATAAATTAAAGGGAGGCTATGTATACAAGTCAATCAATAACAAACTTAAACGGGTAGTATCAAAGAGAGTTAGGTGGCAGATGAATCACGATAACGCAGGACACTTCGGCTTTGAAAAAAATATTAAGTTGCATCCAAGAGTCGTTTTGGTTTCCGAAAATGCGTAAGTTTACGAAAAAGTACGTGTCGGCCTGTCTTAAATATCAGGGCAGTTAGGGATACGAAAACAACAACGGCAATTAGAATGCTCAAGGAACATTTTGGTTATTTTGAAACACCCAACCGTCTTATTACAGATAGAGGCTCGTGTTTTACGAGCTCAAAATTTGAATCGTTTACTCGAAACTTAGGAATAAAGCACGTGTTAAATGCAGTTGCAACTCCAAAAGTGAACGGTCAGGTAGAACGTTTTAATCGAACTATAATAGATGCTCTTAGCGCTTGATGCCACGGCGAAAAGAAGAACGCGTAGGACGACCACGCAGGCGAGATCCAACTAAGCATAAATACTACGATTAATAAATCTACGGGAAAAAGTCCCTCTGAATTGTTATTCGGGTGTAGATTAGTGAACCCCACCGAAAACATAATTAACAATGTAATCTGTTCAACTAGCAATCGCAGCAATGACTTAATTAATGCGAGATCTGAAGTGGCCGAAAAAGAGAGAAAACGACAAGAATCTGCCAAAAAGAATTTTGATTAACACAGAAAATTATCCACTTCTTACAAAATTGAAGACTTAGTTAGGATCGAAAGAACTTTGACGGACAGAACAGCGTTAGATAAGCCCAAGAAGCTAGCGACAAAATCCCAAGACTCATACCGTATTGTGAAAATCTTGCCAAACAATAAGTTTTTAGTAGAGGATATCCCTATCACGTGAAAAGGGAATAGACGATACGAAAACATCGTAGCCATTGACAAAATACATCCATGGCTTAGCTTTAATAGTCCGACCAGCGACGATAGTGATAGCGACGGCGATCAGAAAAACGAAAAAACGATAACCGACTCCGATTAACCCTACAACCAAGAACCGAACGTCGACAATAGAAGCGCGAAACAAACGTTCACGAATTTTGAGTGATTAACGCAGATTGCGAATAACACCTATGAGCATCGCACAGATGATTGCAGATCATAACGTTCACAGTGGTCACTGCGCGAGTCATAAGCAATCAGTGCAGAATATGAATGGTATTCACAGATAATGCACAGATGATCTCTGCCTGGGATAAGACTACGGCAATCATCACGTAAGTTATGAGTGACCTGTGTAGACCACGAATGATGTCAATAGGTAGCGTGCGGACAATCACAGAATATGATAGATTACTACGGTGTAAGTTATATAAGCAGTCAGTGCAGATTGCGAATCGTATCGCACATATGACAGCAATTGTAACAGATTACACATCACAAAAAAAAATTTCTTTTAGTTGTTTTTTATTTTATTTGTTTTATTTGTTTTTTAAAGTGTAAAACAGGCAATAAGAGCCAAATCGTGGATGACAATGCGTTATCCCAACGCGAAACTAAATTTTTTCGTTAGAATTAAATACCTGTGCACAAGGCATCAAATTTTACTTGGTCATGGCCAAGATTTAAAATTAGAATAATCTCTACAAGAGATTTAATTCCATGCATCCCCTGTTCCCCCCTAAGGAAATAAATGCGAGAGAAAAATATAGATCCGAAAGTCGCTGAATCGGGAATCGAACCCGAGACCTTTCGCTTGCCGGGCGACTGCTCTTCCAACTGAGCTATGGGAACAGGGGATGCATGGAATTAAATCTCTTGTAGAGATTATTCCAATTTTAAATCTTGGCCGTGACCAAGTAAAATTTGGTGCCTTGTGCACAGGTATTTAATTCTAACGAAAAAATTTAGTTTCGCATTGGGATAACGCACTGTCATCCGCGATTTGGTTCTTATTGCCTGTCTTACACTTTAAATTTATATTTATATTACAGAGCTTTGTTAAACTCTTAATTTATTTGTTTTATTTGCTTTATTTTATTATATACAAAAAAGTAAATTTATTTTGTATACACGACAGTTCAGCGGAAAGATTTGTAAGCCGAAACGAACTTATGTTTATTAAAGCGAAAGCATACCTTCTTCTTTGTATTTACACACTACATTAAGTGAGAGGACTCACTTCTTAGCAGGATGGCCGAAGCTGTAAGGCGCGCGCGAGAATATTGTGGAGGCGCCTTAACATTTTGTGAACTAGCGAGGACTCACGCAAGCCGATGTGAGGGGGGGAGAGGGGAGAAGAGCAGAGAGAAAAAAGAGACGAAGCGAGTGCGAGCGTTAAAAACAGAGTGTAAAAGTTTGGACAAATAAAGACAATTGTAATCAGCAGACACGATTCGAGAGTTTTTGATTTCATAAAAAACATTAAAAACTATAAAATTTTTACTTGAAACATTTTTTAATATCTTTTACCGTTTCGACGGTATTAGCTCAGAAATTAAAAAACCGTTTTTTCAGAAGAGTGTTTACCTCCTAAACGTCGAGATACGCCGTATAAAAAATACGGGTCTAATATTTTTCAATGCTTTACAACATATTCAAGGTTCATTAAAATCGGTGAGGGACACTTTCGACTGTTCCTTTGTAAGATTTTCCAAATAATATTATAGTAAGGATTTTTCAAATTGGCCTTTTTCAACTTTAAATAACTTCTAAACAGGTCAACGTATCAACTTCAGATATTTATGCCAAAAATTTTCCTTTTTTATGCTTTTTTAAATGATATAATACAATATGATTAGATTCCATTTGAAACGTTTGAGTTGGGGTCTTCCTGGGGCATCTTCTTGGAGGGATAATTTTTGCAACCCCCTTAAAAGAATAGCTCTTCGAAATGATCAAATACATATTTCGCGGTTCCATAATTTAAACCATTCCCGAAATATAGGAGAGGCAACAGACTTTATGGACACCTTGTATATAATAAAAATTACATATAAATATGCATCTAATAAGGATAAATATTTTACTTTAAATTTAAAAAAGAATTATTTATAAAATGTATATATTTTAAAAAATAAAATGATATATTTTTATACATTTATTACATAATTTTATAATGGATATATAGATTTGTTTACATATACATCTGTATATATTTACGTTATATTTTTTTCTATTCTTTTTTCTCTTTTAAATATATTATTAACAAGAGATAAGATCAAGAGATAAGGAGTTCATTATTTTTATATTATTAACATTTTATATATTTTTTATTAAAATACATTATTTTGGGTTATTAGTTATTATTTATTACCACATGTATCAATGAATCAGAGCAAATAAAAAGTAATAACGAGAGAGAAAGGGCCCATAGAAAAACGTAAACAGTAAGGGTCGGAGCACAAGCAGAGTCCTTCATTTTCATCTCCGGGATAAATTAAGAATACTGATTGATTGAATCCTTTATGTCTTACGCGTTATGCGTTATGTAAAAGTCTGTGCTGTAGCTGTTACTGCTTACGTTTTTTTATGTACGGCTAACGGTTTAATGTACGGTAAACGAGAGAGAAATTTAAATGGTTATCAACTTATTTCGCGTATGTGCATCCCGTTTTGATCAACTAACATAAAAAATGCTGACAGGGAGTTGCACTATTGTATATACTATGATACTACTATCCGCGTCTAGTTCTTAATTACACGAGTAATTTAAAATGTGTTTTTTATGAGAGAGCCATTTTAATTTCTCACGATCAGTGCTAGACTTTAGCCTTTATTTCTAAAGTTTTTATATTTACAAATTATTTTTATTAAAAAATTAAGATTTAAAAAGACAGGGCCAACTATAACGAGCATATTAAATTAGTGAGAGATGTAATGTCAACACATAATTAATTTATTTCTTAGTAAATACAATGATAATAAAAAATAAACGTTTCGGCTGTTACCTCAGCCTTCTTCAGTAAATATAAAAAAAAACAATAAAAAATTCTTTTAAGTAAAATTATGACATATTACGCATTGGAGTCTATTTTTTAATGAACCTTTAGTTTGATGAGTCAATAAATTTAAATTGGGTTACGCTTATATCATTAATTAAAATAGATATTGTTTCTAATCGGCTAACCATTTTTTAACTGAGATGGTAAACTTTTTAATTATGTCAAAAAACATGCAAACGAGCTCACTGTTAGTAGAACAAGTTGACAGTCCATTCCACGTCATCAATCCTTTTGAACATATTAGTTGAAAATATCGTCAGAACCGCTTGATATGAGAATTGAAACATTTAGATGTTATCCAGCATCAAAAAGTTAGTCCCCATCATCAAGCATATTTCCGAGTAAGTTCATCATTGTAGTGTATTTCACCGTGTTTGTTTAAAATTGATGAGTAGTCAAAATTCCGCCAAGTCAATGTGTTCATTATACAGAGTCACAATATGATGTGTCGAATTCAAATCGTGACTCCTATTATTATTACTATTTATTTATAAGACAATTCTTCTAGAATGTCAAAATATGACTCGTCAAGCATATCGGTATCTTTTTTTAAGTTTAGACCGTTTTTTTGTTCCTTTATATGAATCATTTCAGAAACATTTCTCGTCTGAAAATTAGATTCGGAATCTAAAATTTTTATGTCTTCCCAATTAAATGAGTGTTGGTAATTAAGAATATGTTCCGAGATGACCGAGTGCTTTGACGAATCTAACTTTATATTATTTACATGTTCTTTAACTCTCGTTTTAAGTTGTCTTTTGGTTTGGCCAACATATGTCGCATCGCAATCGTATATATATTTTTATTAATTTTATGATTTTTTAAAATTAATTCTTATTGATAGATTTCGAATTGTACTTGTCAAATTGTGATTGTTATTGATAAATAATTTTTTAAATTTAGCCATACATAAATAAAGACTTGATTATTTTCAGAATACCTCTGTCCTGGAAAATCATCACTGGAGATCAGCCATAGGATGTCTTCTAGACAGTGGAGTTTCAGCAGAATTACCGACCGCTGTAAGACCAGAACTTCAACAGCACATTAGTTCATTGATTTTAGCAACAGACATTACAAGACAACAAGAATTTCTTACACGTTTCAGGGTATGATCCAATTAATGTCAGTTTGCACTTTAATTAACTAAATTAATTATTTCGTTGCATGTTACAGGATTATTTAAGCAACAATTCACTTGAGATGAAACATGCGGAAGATCGTCATTTTATTTTACAAATTGCTTTAAAGTGCGCCGATATTTCTAATCCTTGTAGACCTTGGGATATATCAAAAAAATGGTCTTACAAAGTTTGCGAGGAGTTCTTCAGGCAGGGCGATTACGAGCGTCGTCTAAATCTTCCAGTAACACCGTTGTGCGATCGAAACATCACTAGTATCCCGAAGATCCAGGCTGGTTTCTTCAAGCACGTCGTAACTCCTCTTTATATAGAATGGCACCGTTTCCTTGGCGATGGCCTAAGTCTATCATTAATGGAATATTTGAAAGCAAATCAGAAAAAGTGGGAATCATTGATCAACCAAGAGACGACTGAACAAACAGAAACCGATGTTTCCGAACTAGATGAAGCTGAAGGCGCTATTAGTTCAGGCGAGGAAGCAGCTGCCGATGATGATTCAGGCAGCATTGATTTATTAATACCAGCCGCTTACACACAAAAAGCGCGAATGCCTACGTTTCCAGGACGAGTGGAACTTGATCGCGTTGGTAGGCGTCATTCTGTACCTCTAAACATATCGAGACCGTTGAGTGTTTTACGTCAGCCCCCTAGGAGAGAAAGCCTGCCGAGTGAGCAAATCAAAGCAAAGAGTTTCTTGCAAGAACTAGAAAATCAAAGTCTGCTGGATCCAAGCTCGCTGTCCTTGTTGTCCTCCAAAAGTAGCGTAGTTGACTCATCAAATGTAAGCACTACCGAAAGACTAGTTAGCGTGGAGCATCTCTTACCAGAAACGAGTATAGCCAGTATTACCAACAGTACCGAGGTATCAAAATTATGCACAGTTTTGCAATCGGATGATCAATCCGGTACACAAATCAAGCAACTCACACGACAACAGACCTTCCCTCCACTACAAGCACATTTAAGAACGAGGTACATGTCCACAACTGCAGAGATGTCACAATGTTACACTCAAATCTTAATAGAAGCCGACAATTCTTCCAGTTGTTCAACTTCCATGAAGGATAAATCATGTTCAAGCGGTCATTGTTGTTCACCAACATCTTTACATGATCTTGATACATGCCAAAAGAAATCTGATACTCTGAAAGTCTTCTCTCCAAAATTATTAATGATGGATATCAAAAGACGAGGTTCAACTTTGTCAAATACGATTAAACAGAAGCATGCTTTTAACTCGGAGCGTCGTCATTCTATACAAACTGTTCGCACTGATGACTCTTCTTCTAAACATCGGCGCAAAAGATCTTCTTCTGCTCAAGACTCCAATTCTATGCAAGTGTTTTATGTTACGTTAACGGGATCTCACGGTGAAAAGAACAATGTGTCTGATATGTCTGCTATGGAACCTAAACTGAATTCAGATTGTAATGTTAAACTTAACCGTTATAATACAAAATTGATGGTTCAAGAACTACGGACTATGCCATCCAAAAAATTAGATCAATGTACTTCATTGACTAAGAGCGCGTGTTTTGAACAGGAACCGCGAAGATATTCAACTCCTATCACAGAATATAAAACAATGGTTGATCACACAGGTAGACGATACACAACGATACCAATATCTTCTGAGTTTAGTACTCACAAAGTGTTCTTTATCGGTAGTCCTCCCGATTCACCGCCTCATAATCATAGTGTGTCCTCGTCAAGTAATAGCAGTGGTGAATCAAAAAGAAATATTGATGATTCGAATAACGAAGCTATTATTACTGGTAGTAAAAGAGAATTGGATTGCACAAAAGAAAAGAATTCGAAGATCGTAAAATTGAGTTCCGACGCACTGATGAAGGAAAATGTTGATCCCCGTACAAATGATGACTTCGTTAAAACATTAGCGTTGTCTCGTAGGGAAAGTCAGGTAATATAACAATAATTTTTTTATATATTTTACATTATTTATATGCTTTATATTCTTCATGTTTTATTTATTATTTACTAGTATATATAATATAGTAAAATATATGTGTAATGTGTCAAATATTATTTTTTAGTTATCTGTTTTATCCATAAATATTATTTTCATTTAATTCTTTATTAGCTATACAGAATGAAAAATCCTTTACTATAATTAAAGTATTCATAATAACAGATCTGGGCTATTATATGTATATATAGAAAAAACCAAGAAAGTTAAATAATTACAATTTTCTTATCGTTTACGTTATGTTGATACAATGCAAAAGACTGATAGAAAAACTATTATTTAGCTGTTATTTAACTATTATTTAGCTTTTCTTGTTCTTTTTATATTCATATGTAGTAGCTCAAATTTATTATGAGTACTTTTTAATAAAGAATTTTTCATTCTGTATAACCAATAAAGACTTAAATAAAAATAATATTTGTCGATAAAACAGACCTAGTCAGCATCTTCTTAAGGGATTCAAACAACTAAGTTCTTAAAAAGACCAAAGAATTTTTCTCCAATCCAAAAGAACGATAACACTTAAGCAAGAAAAGGTTTAGGAAATATTTGCTAAATATGAATACTTTCTAACCACACTTATCCACTTTTTTCTATTATTTTTTTTCAGCTCTAGCAATTTAAATGCTTTCTTGTAAAGATGATCCTAACGTTCTGCTTTATTGATAGTAGCGCGAAGTTACTGGATTCGATCATAAATCTTTTCACATTAGCTATACAGATTAAAAATTCCTTTTTGCTTCCCCTCCCCTCCCCTGTTTGTTAATATTAATACTTTAATTGTGTAAATTTATGAAATCAAGTATCAGTATTTTAATTTATTATACAGATTAATAAATCCTTTTCCGCAATTAAAGTATTTAATATTAACAAAAGTATTTAATATTAACAAACGGAGCGCGCTATAACTTCAGGTAAAAAAACAAAAAAAAATTAAAAAGTTTATCGGGCTTTAAATTTTATTTCATAAAATAGCGTTCACAGTTTGTTATTATTAGTACTCTAATTGTGGAAAAGTTTTTTTCAATCTGTATATAAAAAGATTCAAATGGTCAAATACAATTTTGCATTTTATCAATAAAATAGACATTTAGGATTCTGTTAAGGAGTTCAAATACATAAAATATATGTATAGATTAGAAGTCTCAAAGAGATCAACTAAATGTCATCTGTATATTACCAACAAAATTACTATTTATTTTTAGGCTTTCGTTTTTAATCTTTGTCATTAATTCGATAAAATTAAAAATGTTTCTTGATAATTGCAATATATACATCAATGATCCCAAAAAACTCCAATTTCATATGGAAACGAGAAATAATTGCAAAATTATAGTTTTCTTTATCTATTTTTATCTCCATATAGCGTTTCGAATTACACAAACGAGCTGTCAACTTATAATATGTGTTTTATATAAAAAGTGTACGCATTTTGTATGAAAGTGTACGCATTTTGTAAGAAATAGGCGAGAAAAATGTTGGTCCGAAAGTTGGCTAAATCGGGAATCGAATCCGAGATCTTCCGCTTGCCGGGCGAATGCTCTTCCAACTGAGCTATTCAGACACTTACGAAACAATACTTTTCTCAATGCTTTCATTCTTAATATTCTTATCATTGTTTATTCGCGTCTGGGCCTAATTACGACGCTTTGGGGGAGGCGGGGGGGCGGTTGAAAGCATTGAGAAAAGTATTGTTTCGTAAGTGTCTGAATAGCTCAGTTGGAAGAGCATTCGCCCGGCAAGCAGAAGGTCTCGGGTTCGATTGCCGATTTAGCCAACTTTCGGACCAATATTTTTCTCGCCTATTTCTTACAGGGAAAGTTAAAAGAGGACCAAAGAGAGTTTTTGAGATCCCAACCACAGGATACGAAATTCCCAGATTCCTCAATTTTCTTACTTAATTTCGCAATAACATCGCGTTTGGCTCTATGGCCAAGAAGAAGGAGGTGTATATCGTGTTTTATATTAAAAAGAGCCGATTTAATATTCTTAATATTCTTATCATTGTTTATTCGCGTCTGGGCCTAATAACGACGCTTTGGGGGGAGGGGGGGGGGGTGGAAGCATTGAGAAAAGTATTGTTTCGTAAGTGTCTGAATAGCTCAGTTGGAAGAGCTTTCGCCCGGCAAGCGGAAGATCTCGGATTCGATTCCCGATTTAGCCAACTTTCGGACCAACATTTTTCTCGCCTATTTCTTGCAGGGGAAGTTGAAAGAGGACCAAGGAGAGTTTTTGAGATCCCAACCACAGGATACGAAATTCCCAGATTCCTCAATTTTCTTACTTAATTTCGCAATAACATCGCGTTTGGCTCTATGGCCGAGAAGAAGGAGGTGTATATCATAATTTTTAATATATTGTACAATTTTTATTTTTTTATTTTTCTATGCTGGGGCGAATAGAAAGAGGAAGCAACTATGAATAAGAATTTACTGAACTTCACAGTGTAGCTTGTAGAAAATGACAGAAGGCAAATTTTCAACTTATCTCAAATTCTTTAACTATGTTAATAATCTCACGTAAGATTGAAAAAAATAATATTTGTGCATAAAATAATGCATCATCACACATTTATCAATACAATATTCTTTAACAATTTTTAGGAAAAGAGAAATACTAAATATTTTTGAAGAAAAACTAAACTAAAATAAGAAAAAATATATAAAACGACCAAGACTGGGACAAATAATAATTCTTTATTGATTTAAATCATGACGTTTCGACTTCTAGTTTAGGTCTTTATTAAATGAAAACTGAAATAAAAATATAATCACTAGTAATATATATATATATATATATATATATATATATTTTAAGGAAGGAAAATTTTAAGATAATATATATATATATATATATATATATATATATATTATTTTAAAATTTTCCTAAAGAAATTTTAAGATAAGCATAAGCACGATTCCAGAGATATAAAGAAATAAAAGTGATAGTTTCTTATCCCTAACTAGAAATTATCATTTTTATCCCCTTGTATCTTCAGAACTGTACCTATGCTCATTTTGAAATTTTACTGGGATTAATGTTTAATTTAATAGTAAGTATTAATAGTAACTATTTGCCATAAAAAAAGTTTGAAATTCGAAGTTCCAAAAATGGGCGAAATTTGCCATCACTCTTTTTTAGAATATTGAAAAATTGCCTATAAAATCAAATTTATTATTTTTTTGTTATTATTTCAACCTTCAATATTTTCCTCTGTTATATTATATCCATATCCATTTTATATTCTATTAATATTTCTTGTATTGCTAAATTCTCAGGGATGGGCAAGAAGACGCGGATCAGCTCCAGTTGGTCTTCTATCAAAACTCGACGATTTTACGCCAATTTCCGCACCTACTAGAATTGATCAGAGTTGTAGACGTGGATCTGTACCAACAGACATCACTAAACATACACATCAAGGTATACATATTTTGTTTGTATTTGATGCACCTAAATACAATGGTTGCGTTCGTTTATGCAGTGACTGTTGCAAATGTCATTCGTTTATTCCGTCTGCGAAAGCGAGTGCAATTTATTGTTCGTTTAAGCAAGGATGTAGCTCATCTGCGCGGCTACTTCGAAATTTCTGCTTGCCGTACTGCATAAACGAACGTATAGATCGTGTTCTAAAATTTATTGCAAGCGAGAAAATGTTTATTTTCGGCGTTGACAGTAAATTTTTGAACACAGCCATATTATAGATACATTTGGATGTGCAAAATAAGTGTCCAAACTCATTTAAAATAAAAAATGTAAAATAGTTGGAAGCTTTCCATTTAAAAATACAAAAAATGCAATATGGCATTTTTAAAATGATTTTTTAAAAATAAAAACAGTTTTTTTTTATATTATTTATAATAAGGATAGAGAATGTATCACTGTGAAGAGCCAAATATAATACTTAGCAATTCGCTAAGACGAGAACAATCTCAAATCGAGATTTAAATTTCTCTTTCCATTACCCCCCTAAAATTGATGTAGACGAGAAAAATATATCGGTCCAAAAATCAATTTTAGGGGGGTAATGGAAAGAGGAATTCAAATCTCGATTTGAGATTGTTCCTCGTCTTAGCGAATTGCTAAGTATTATATTTGACTCTTCACAGCGATACATTCTCTATCCTTGTTATTTACGATAAAGAGTTCTAGCCATATTATTGTTATTATTTATAATATATTTAAAGTCTTATTTTTTATTATTTACTTTTTATAATTATTACTTATATTTAAATTCTTGTTTCTTTAATTATTGATTAACTAACTATGTGTAAATGAAGAGACTAATTGTAAAACAAGGGAACAAGGTCCGTAAATGACGGGGAGAGAAGGAAGGTCATCGCATTCATATTTCAGCATTGGGCCCCAAAATGGCGCTGCCACCCAGTGAGAAATTACTAGTTAAAAAGACGTCCAATCAACGTATTTTACATCAAATTGCGACGTAAAAGACGTTGATTCAACGTCTTTTTAACTAGTGATTTCTCTGGGCAATCCAGCCATCGGACAGCTGTTCAACTACAGGTTTTTTTTTTTACTAACATTTCGTACGACACACACCAACATACAACACACATAACTTCGTGGCCCCAAAATGGCGGTTTATGCGAGGATCTTCTTTCCTCTCTCGTCGTTTATCTGCGGACCTTGCAAAGGAACTGTTTCTCCGCGGTGGCTCCAGCCCGCATAAATAAAAAAAGTAACTATACACAGAGAGGTAAACCTTCGAAAAACCCACTTATATATTGTAAAATAATGGATAAGAATACCCAATTCCTCCTATTTGTGCTTCCTGATTGCGAATATAAAACTTGAAAATGGCGTTCGGAGCAAAAAGTATTGAAAATCGCAAAAAATGCATTAAAAAAATCAACAAAAAATCAGGTTTGGAAATTTCGCTTTATATAAAAAGTTGTAAATGTGACACCTCGCTTCGTGGAAAAGTGTATGCGTGAGGGATACAGTAGTGGGTTCCGTTCCGCGGGGGTTCTACTGCCAAAGAACTAGACACATAGATTTGGGTTAAACTTTGCTTCGCGTGGAAAGTTGCAAATCCATGTGGAACCTCGCTTCGCGAAGAAAATTGTGAAACTTCACTTTTGTTTCACTCATGTAAAGCTTCACTTTTCTTTTACTTGCAAGTCCGATCGCCATTTTTAAGTTCCATATTCATGTTCAGAGGACAAAAATACATAGAAATAGGGTATTCTTAATCTTATTTCATATAGGTGGATTTTTCCCCTGAACGTTCATCCACAGAGATATAATCCTAACAATTGGGAGGTCAGAACTACTTCCGACAGGAGTTTGAAGATACAAAACTATTTTTTTTAATACTATTATTATTATTTACAAAATTATATATAATAATACAATTATGATATTTAATTTCGGCCAATAGAGCCTAAAAGCAAAAATTAATTTTTTCAGAACTGTATCTCTTGGTTTGAAATTACTAAATTCTATATATTAATTAACCTCGAACTTACATATCAAAAAATAGGCGAAAAAAATATAAATCCGAAAAGTCGCTGAAGCGGGAATCGAACCCCGTTCGATAATTGTATTATTATTAATACTTCTTATAAGTATCTTAATTAATATTTCTTATAAAATTATATATGTTTGATGACTGGTCCTGGAGGAAGGGTTTAAAATGGACAGTTCTTTAAAACTTTAAAGTAGCTATGTAAAGTGACTACCCTGTACTTTGACGGTGAATAAAAGAAGCTAAGCAGTATTCCAGCTACAAGTCCCGAGTACAAGTACACTGTGGAACATATTGTATGTCTGACTATATGCTATTGTTGGAAAGCACTCAAAAGCATAGTTGAAAGATGTAAATAGATTATAATATTGTATAATAATACAAAATTTATATTAAGACAATAATATAAATAAAGCAATGATATAATTTTTAATATAACACTAAAAAATAAAGATCAACAAATAAAACGAGATTAACAAGCATATTTTTTATAAATATTGTAAAAATATTGATTCTTTTTTTGAACCACTATTTTGCACACGGAATATATTTCTTTTTAATATTATATTAATACCAAAATAATTATTTAAGAAATTTTAATTTGAGATATTTTTTCATACCATTCGGAGAAAATGTATATAGAAATATAAGTGAACAAATTATTGAAGTGACTAAAGAGGTCAAGACAAGATCAAGACAAGTTTATAAATTCACGTTTTCATTATAAAGAAAAATCAAACTTAATTTATAATGTTTCTTCTTATATAAAATATATTATAAAATTATACTCTTATTTATATAGTAGTCGGAGGAGGTTGTAATCGGCTCGCTTTAGGACCTCGAGAAAACAATTTTTTGGCCCTAAGAAGAGCTAGTCTTCCGCAAGATATTGCACTGGGAAATCTTTTTGGAAATGTCTTGACTTTAACTAGTAAGTATCTTTTATTAATAATATTATAAAACAAACATAACAATTCTGTATTGAATTATTTTAGGCGATCGTGAAAACTTCTTAATCAACAATAATAATGACAACAATAACACTAGTAACAGCAACAACAATGGCATTAGTAAACTATTTGACAGTAACATTTCTGGAATATTTTCCCCGAGACGAGGATCAGTTCCAGCAGACATATCCGAATTACGCCACGATATGTTCAGTAGAAATAGCATGAATAATAAATCGCGAAATCGTAAGAAGATTTTAAAAAGACGAAGTAGTGGGGGCCCGGAAATGTTCACCGGGGAGTCCATCGATGGAAACGACAATGACACATGGCTCAAATGGAAAAAGGAAATAGGAAAGTGTGATCCTGTTCCTGAAGGACTTGTTAAACGAAGAGGATCTCTACCTATAGAGATGGTAGCTGTTTCACATACTGGTCGGTACAACCATAGATAAAAAAGAATATGTTTTCTAAAAAGTACACGTAATTCCTTCTATTGTATTCTTTTTTTCTGTTTAATTCTATTTCTATATTGAAAAACAACTTTATTATAAATAAATTCCCACTAAACATTAATAGTAAGTAACAGTAATATAATCGATGTTATATTACTGTTGCTTAGTGTTTAGTGAGCCCTTATTAACAAAAGTGATCAATGAACAGTTTTTTGAACAATATCGACTGTTTAGAGTAAGTTGGATATTCAAGGAAAAATGTCATGTTTCTATAGATTCAATTTCTCTCTTTCTGATATTTGAGACTTGATATTTGAGATGCAATGTACTTGAATATTAGAATCGATTTTCGAGCTTGAACCACGTAGACTTTTTATTTGATTTCAACGTTTCGTGAATATTTTAGCTCATTTTAGGGAGTAACAGCCTGATACTGAACTGTTCTTTATCAAGTCTTTCTTTGTATAGTGAATGGGTCGAGAAAGAGAGGAATGTGTTGATGGAAAAAAGAAGAAGAAATGGAGAACTTGATTAGCGCCATATTTAAAAACGCTTTAATTGATTAACCAAATTCTCCACCTTTTTTGCCTTTTCCCCTTATCTCACTCCTCTCTCCTGACTCGTTTACTATACAGTGTGTAAACAAAGCACACCATCAGGTGCAAGACAACAAACTAAATCGAAAAGTCCTAAACCATTTTTAAACCTGAACTTTATTTTTAACGCTATAAATTGTTAAAGTTTGCCAATTAGCGTGGCCTTTGTACACCTACTAAGGTGGCGCCTACGCTGTTTTCCGTTCTAGCCACGCGCTAACTGGCAAACTTTAACAATTTATAGTGTCAAAAATATAGTTCAGATTAAAAAATGACTCAGGACTTTTCGATTTAGTTTATTGTCCTGCACCTGATGGTACGCTTCGTCTACCTTTGTTTAGTTATAAAGAAAAACCCAGTATAAAGAAAGATTTGACAAGGAACAGTTCAGTACCAGGCTGTTTCTCCCTGATGAAATAAGTTGAAATGTTTACAAAACATTACAATTAAGCAAAAAATCTATGCGGTTCAAACCCGAAAACCAATTTTAATAATTCTCTCATTCTCTTTTATAAATTAACACAAAATATTTGCTAGCTTGTTTACAATGTTAAAATTAAATTTAAAAAATAACAAATAAAAATAATTTTATTTATTATTCATTCATAATAATTTTTAATTTGTAGAGTTAAAACAACTCTTAACTTTCAAAATTAATTTGATATATTCATTATTATGGAAACCGATATGAAAAAGTATTTGGTAAATATATTAAGAATGAAATCAGATCCAATAATTTTGACTTTGATATATGTTGTCAAACTCTGAGTATCAATCTTCACTTGTTGTTTATTAAAAAGTTATTAACAAATAAAAATCTATATCAAAGAAAAGCGAACTTGATAAAAAAGTCAATTATTAGTTATAGGTTAAATAAATATTAGTGCTTATACTCTATACAGGGAAACATTTTAATAAAACATATTCAAAATCTCAAATATTAAAAGTTAAAAGTAAATGTATATGCAAAGGAAAGAGATCCCATATAAATTTTCCATGTAAAACAAAGAATTATTCCATATTTTCCAGTGCTTTTGTTGCAAAATAAAGGTCATAATTATATATATACAGGGTGTCCCATTTTAAAGGACCCATCCAAATATCTCAGAAATACTGCGTTAAATCGAAAAATGTTTCATACAAAAGTTGTAGGATTTCGAGGGGGACATGTGATGGTGACCTTAACTTTGACCTTGAGGTCAAATTTAAAGGTCATTTGAAGGTCAACTCTAAAATCTTAAATAGAAACCCCTATTTTTTATTCGATATTCTTGTAGCTGACATCGAGATGTTTTCAAAACACTATATTTTGATTGTTTTTGGCTAAATACTTTCCGAGTTATAAGGCTTGAAAGTTACAGTACCGCCAGCATTAGCATTACCTAAGATGTTTGGAGAACGATTCTACTAATGAAGGCAAGATCGGTGGTTGATCCATCCAATGAAGGCAAGATCGGTGGTTGATCCAACCAATGAAGCAAGATCGATGGTTGATCCAACCAATGAAGGCAAAATCGGTGGTTGATCCAACCAATGAAGGCAAAATTGGTTGCTGATCCGGCCAATGAACGTTGAGTGTAAATAATTAGAGTCAATAATAATAAGTAAGAATTAATGGTGAACAGGCTGCATTACGAAATTCATCAAAGAAAACATCATGTAGCTTTAAAAAAAGCTGATGTTGATTATCTGGCTACAGTAATACTTCAATTAATTAAGTGTTCGAAGATCGCACCATTGACTTGTTGGCAGTACTGAATACAGCGTACAAAATATCTAACAGTACGTAAGAGTACATTACGTGAAATATTGCACGCAGCTCGAATTCTCTCCTTCATGTCATCTCTTGTCGTCGGTGTATTCCGGTAGACTACATCTTTGAGGTAGGCCCACAAATAAAAATCAAGAGATGTTAGATCAGGCGATTTTGCTGGCCATTTCACTGGACCTCTACCAATTCATTGATTAGGAAAGGTATTATTGAAAAAGTTTTGACTATGTGGGCAAAATGAGAACCTGCTCCATCTTGTTGCAATCACATTCTCCTTCTTGTATTGATGTCAACATCTCGAAGTAAACCCGGAAGATCATCCCTCAGCAACTGTAAATAAGTCTCACCATTAATCATGGCATCAAAAAAATAAGGATCAATTAAATAGCCATTAATAATTCCGCACCAGACAGTTAGGCTCCAACGATGCTGGTTATCAATCTGCCTTATCCAATGAGGATTAACTAGAGCCCAATAATGACAATTATGTCTATTTAATATTCCAGTACTGTGGAAAATAGCTTTATCACTGAAAAGTACATAATTGAAAAATTCGCCGTCGTTTCGGATTTGTTGTGATGCCCACTGACAAAACAATAGCCGATATCTGTGATCTTGCTCAGTTAAGGCTTGGTTAAGAGTTATGTGATAAGGATGATATCTCACGGCTCTTAGATATCTATCAGCAATCGATTTTGGAATACCCAACGTACGTTGGATTTTACGCAAACTTACATGTGGGTTTGCATGCACCATTGCCACAATTGCCAACAAACGAGGATTCATTACATAATTATTGTTATTATATCTTTTTCGTTGGCGACGAAGATTTCCTCTCTGAATCTTAATTTCAATTTTGCGTATTCTAGAATGATCCGGGTGTTGGCGTCGAGGAAATTGTCTACGATACAATGCTGCTGCTCTTCTGTAATTGCGCCGACATTCTCCTAGGATCAAAAGAATATCGACAATCTCGTTAGGCGAGTAATCAGGCATTTTTTCCGAATTTTGATTTTACAATCGAAAAAATCCAGTAATATCTGAGAATGTCTCGAAATTGGGAACAAGTGAGAGATAAGTTTCACTTAAGATAAGATTCCGTATTCGCAACAGGTTACTTGAATAGGATTATTGGTTCAGGACACGTGACGTCTTTCATTCGAATGCCGAAGAAGTTGTCGGTATGTCAATTGCTATTGAGCTCCAGCAGTGTCGGTTTTACCCTATACATAGGCATCATAAGCAATTGCCTAGAAGTGCCACCAGAGAAGTATTGCCTACGAGCGAACTGATTCTAAAACCGGCACTGGGCTCCAGTTATTCCTTTTTGGATGAGGCAGATTAATAACCAACTTCTGCAAAATATCTTACTATTCGGCATTTTTACGTCACAGTGGAAATAAGAGGAACAACTTCTAATAGCCATGATCTTAACAAATGTTATCAAGATTATAATCTTGAACAATGTTCAAGAAGTTTCAGCCTTAGTCGGTTGATCATTTTGGGTAATGCTAATGCCGGCAGTATTGTAGCTTTCAAGCCTTATAACTCGGAAAGTACTTAGCCAAAAACAATCAAAATATAGTATTTTGAAAACATCTCGATGTTAGAATTGGCCTTCAAATGACCTTTAAATGTGACCTCAAGGTCAAAGTCACCATCACATGTCCCCCTCGAAATCCTACAACTTTTGTATAAAACATTTTTTGATTTAATGCAGTATTTCTAAGATATTTGAGTGGGTCCTTTGAAATGGGACACCCATGAGTTTCACTCGTGAATTTGCACTTTTTCATCAAAACGAAATTCAGTCACATTGTTGGTGCTTTCAACGTGAATTATGATTTATATAATTATTATAAAACTAAAATATATGTAAATTAAAAAATTAACTTTTTAAAAAAAGATAAAAGAAAAGAAAAAAGAGACAAGTATTGCAATTTTTAAGTTTACGTAATTATCAAAAAAATAGACAAAAAATATATGTTATTATTTATTGTTAATATATGTTGTTATTTATTGTTTTTAATTTTTTTATATAAATTATGATAACAGTGCGATAACAAGTACGATAACAGATTATATAGATTACAAAACAGTGCGTGCATGTGTGTGCATGCATGCATGCGTAGTTTATATATATGTTTGTTTGAGAATAATGAGATTGTGTAACACAAAAATTCATGAAAATAGAAATTAACGCACATGTTTGTTAAAAAAATTATTTTTCTTACATATAAAAATTTAAAGTTTGGATAATAACCATGAGCGTTAGTTATAGTCATCTATTTATAATTGTGCAGTGTGCGAACGGCCACCTTTTATGTAGCGTAATTATGAAGTCTCCGACAACTAATATTATAATATACGTACGACACACAGACAGATAAACTTTATTTAAATAATGTTAATGATTCAAATGAATCAAATTAATATATATATGAAACTCTTTCTGTTTATGTATTCAATTTTGTAATATTGTTTTAAATATATTAAAAATTTGTTAAAAGTGCATGTCATATGCATGTATGCGTCCGTGTGTCCGTATATATATATATATATATATATATATATATATATATATGTGCATGCATACAAGCATGTTTAGTATAAGTAATAATACCCTTATAAACTGAATCTAGTATTACATTTTTTTATTATCACTCTAAAGTTTAAAAGTTTAAAAGTTTATTTTTACATACATTTTTATTCATTTATAACATTTTAATAGAAATGAGCGATGGCTAAAACCATTTGGAGCTTACTTATTGTTAGATTTATGATTTTGATGTATACTTGTATAGCTATATATATTGAATATACTGGATGATAAAAAACTAAGTATCATAAATTCGATGATGAAAAATGGATTCAATATAAGCATTTTAAATGTAGGGCGTTTAATTGAATCGTCACAACACCTGATACAATGATTTTATTCCATCAATTTGACATGTTTACAAATGTTTAAAGTTACAACCGTTAATGCTCCAACAAAAATCACAGCGATAGAGCAACTCAGTTACTCACTGTCAGTAGCACAGCTCGATTGACAACGCAATCACTGTAGTTTGGTTGAAAACTAATAATGAGAAAAATGAAAAAAACCTTGCAAGTACCTTGAAAGGTAAACAAACCAGAGGAAAACAAACGTATAGTTGCTTGTATTCAATTAAACGACCTTCACACCGTAATGCCGAAACGACGAAATTTCGCCGACCTATAGTTTCTATATTTGAAATGCTTTGTATTGGTTCCATCTTTTATCACACAAAATGAATGAATGAGTTTTTCATCACCCTGTATATTAATACACATATTTAAACAGGGTGGTTCAAAAGTCTGGAAAGGGTCAATTATCTCCGATAATAAATATAGAAAATAGTGGTCCAATGAAAAAATGTTACAAAAGTTGTAAGGTTTCAAATAAGATACTTGATAGTGACGCTGACTTCTAGAAGTCAAAAGAAGTCATTTCAAGATCAACTTATTTTTTTTAAATAAACTTATTTTTTACTACTTATTCTTGTAGCTCATCTCGAAAGCTTTTCAAAACAAGTATAATTAAGTTATTTTTCATTAAATATTTTCGGAGTTTTATAACTTGAAATTTACAGTATTTTTCATAAAATATGATATATCTTACAAAATATTTAGTTTTCAATAATCTTACCTTAATATTTTTATGTAGAAAATAATAAGGCCAATTGATGTAAAAAATAACATAGTTGATTTTAAAAGATTACATTTTTTTTTAAGCAACTATATGTATTTTTTTTATACCAATAAATCGGTCTCATTATTCTATGCATAAAATATTAAGGTATAATTACAGAAAACTGAATTTTTTTACAAAATATTTTACATTTTATAAACTTACAATTAGTAAATAAATCAAAACGACTTGACTGGCATGTAAATTCTTTAATTAATATCCAATGTATGTTTTGACCATTCAAATTATGGTCTTTATCAAGTACAATAACTGTAACAAATTATGAAATAATAATTTTAAAAAACCAACCTATTAAGATTACATAAAATATTAACAAAGATATTAAATCAGACGTTAATTAAGATATTTAAAAAATTATTAAAAATATTAAAAAGAACATTAAAAACCGCGCAATCACTATAAAAAACTACTTACTTTAACATACTGTCTTTAAGGGTCGACAGGAGGCCCGGTGGAGACGTCTATCGGCCGGCCGGGAATTACAGATTCTTTCATATAAGATATTAGCCAAAATACTGAATGAATCTTATTAAATTTACAATATTCTTAATTAGTAGGATTGTCCGCAAGTCCCCAAAGATTTATTTTTTGGATAAAAGATGAAAATAAAATTAATAATATAATTTGGGGAAACGTGCAGTTAGCAGCGGGTAAGGTTGGGTTAGTCGCGAGTCCGTATTTTATTTATTATAAATTTTTAAGAGCGAAAATGCAAAATCTGACGCTTTGGAGACTTACTTTAATATACGTATAAAGAATATATAAAAAAATATTTCCACGAGGCTACGTGACTTCTTCGATGCAATATCTTATATGAACGAATCTCACTTTTATATAAAGAGCAACTCATGGGGAAATTTCCGTGGTAACATTCTGACAGCTTGACAAGGAGAGAGTATCATTCTGTCTTTGTCCTTCTTGCATCTGAAAACTCGAGTTCAAGTTTATCTGGTATAATAATTTTTTTTTTATAATATATTGGAATATGTAAAAATTATTTTGAAAAAACATATTTTTAAAGGTGATTTTTAAGAATTTTTTAATATTGAAAATATTTCAATAATTTTACAACTACAACACACATTGTATATAAATGCAAAATAATTCCGTAAATAAATTAATCCAATATTTTCTATATTTTAAGAATTCTTTAGTTTTGTCTTTACAAGAAAATATATTTTTAATAATTTTTATATATCCCAACATATTATTAAAAAAGAAAAAAATGTTGATATACCGATAGATTTGAACCCGAGTTTTCACGGTGACAGACTGAACACCTTTGCACTCAGTCATTATGTACTTTTCCTTTATATTTATTTATATAGCAGATATATTAATATCAATATAATTGAAAAGTAATTAATACATATTTATTAGTCTATAAATTTACGACATGTTCTATAACAGACTAGAATTGATAGTTGTCCTCTCCTTGTCTCTATTGCGCTCGTACCGGGCGCCGATTGGCTGATCTTTTATAATTAATATTTCTTTAACTATTGCGAAAATCGCAAAATGGTACAGGACTTTTTTGGGGTGCTTATTAGCTTTGTTACGTTACTGCCTTCTGCTACGGAAGGCCAAAAAGCATTTTCAGGCCGTATCTCGCGTATACCGGCACGGTAGAGGAACAAGAATAACACGTGATTATCGGTGTTTGTTTCTCTACAGTGCGTCCGCATGAGCAATGCAATGGTGTATGTACGTGTACAGACATGTATCACTACATAAAACCCGATAATTGAGTTTTCAGCGTTGGCAACACTGAAAACGGAGTTTCGCGTTGTCACCGCGTGAGGTCTCCAATATTAATTCGGAGTTTGGCGGGCCTCCTGCCGACTCTTAATATACACTCACACCTATGCTCACTAGGGAGCGTCATAACAGAATACTTTCCCGTAGTCCGTAGATAAAAAACCTCCCGCAATATACATATATGTATAAGAACCATAACCCAAGAAGGCTCATTGTCAGTATCGGAGCTCTCAGCCCTGAAGATGCAAATTGCAAGGTTTCCGAAACATCAACGTTTACATTACTCTGTTCAATCACCTGACATTCATCCGGAAGCCTTTTGCATTGATAACTACTTACTTTATTTACTAAGTCTTTAAATTGTCTCGGGCAAATTAAGAAGATTTTGGTTTTACATTTTATATCAAAAAATTAACTTCAAATCTTATAACTCGAAAAGTACTTAATGAAAATATACTTTATTATAGTGTTTTGGAAAGCTCTTGAAATAAGCTACAAGAATATGCAATAAGAAATAGGGGTTCATAATAAAGAAATTGAGAGTCACCTTCACGTGACCTTCAAATAACTATTCAAGGTCAAATCAATGGCACCATCTTATGTCCCCTTTCGCACCAAATAACTTTTGTTCGAAACGTTTTTCCGTATACTTTATATTTTTCGAGATATTTGAGTATCTAAATGGGACACCCTGTATATATTTACCCGCAAAGAAAACGGGCCATTTTTAGCAGTTTTTTAACATTTTTGAATAGCAATAACTCAGCAAAAACATTATCGTATTGAGATGAAACAAAGCTCAAATTAAAGCCTGAACATTTCTCTCAATTAAATCCAAAAAAAATCAAGATTGAATTACAAAAAAATGTTTTACAAAATGACAGACGTTAAAGATAGACATTGAGAAATAAGGAAAAATATCTTTTATAAACTGTTGCATTGCTCAGAGAAATCGACTTCCTGGTACAAAGATGTATGAGTTTTTAAAATCATTTATTTCCTAACAAATCTATATTTTTAATATTACATATTTTTCTAACAGGATATTATTTTTAAATTCAATCTGACAAGATTTTTATTTGATTGTTATAGGATCAACATCGATACCATATAGATCTAGCCTGTGGCGGCTTTAACATACTGTAGAAACACGAGGACCGTCCATGATACTAGTTGAACTTTGACGACAGATTTTCTTTAAATTATTACGAGTAACTATCAGCAACAATTTGATGACTAAATTTCAAAATTGTCGATATTGAAAATTTTCTTATCAATTGTGAACATAAGCGAATAAATATTGTAATTATATTTTCAATGGTTTTAATTTGTTAGATACATTACGATAACGATAAACTGATTTGTATTTGAATTTCAAACCTCTGATTAAGAGGCTCTATATAATTGCGATAACATATTATTCTTGCCTATACTATAAAGCGAAATTTATCAGAAGATATTTAACTTTTTATTATTATTCGAGAAAATGTTACAAACTTATGTATATATATATATATATATATATATATATATATATATATATACAATAAAATCTCGTTAATTTTGGCGAGATAAAAATGGAAAAAATTCTTGAAAAACAAAAATTAATTTCTACAATGCGAGCTACTCAATCGTCATGCACTTGTATGATTTGCGCATACAAAACTACATTATCTGCCTATACCGTTATGTAATCCATCTGACATAAGTAAATATAATATATTATTTAATATATTATATTTACTTAAGTAAATATATTAAATAAGCCTGAAATATTCGTGAAAGCATGCGCGGAGAGGTATCAAAATTAACGAGGTCAAATTTAAAGAGCTTCTACTTTGTATAAAACATCAAAATATTAAATCATGTCAATATAAGTGAGTGAAGAAGTATATGAAGTATATCTTAAAATATAGGACATACTTATTGTTTGCTAACATTCGATGTCGGAAATGAAACATTTGCACGTTTTAAACATTATGCTAGCATTAGAATTAAATAGATGCTGACATAATGATAGCCAACATGTTTACGTCTATTAACAAACTGAAAACATCGTATGCTAATTTTTTGTTAACAGTATGCTTATTCGATATGTTCCTTCTTTAGCTGATTATTTAATTACTACAAAATGTTAACGTTATGCTAGCTATTTAAACCATTCAAATATTTAATTCATAAGGGGGGTTCCTACTATTCTTAGTAAAGAATCAGCATCAGTGCTAGCATTTCATTTTCATATGTTGCTTGGGCATACTTGATTATCTGGAATGTTGTCAAGATCATGATTCTACGAAAAATTAATCTTAAAAAAATTTAATCTATTGACTATACGCACATTTATTATTAAAAAATTATTAAAAAATAAAAATTTAGCTACTCGAGTTACTTATTTTTTAATAAAAAAATAATTGACAAATTGATGAGATATATTAATGAGATATATAATTGTAGTATATAGTTGTAGTATATAATTGTTGTATATAGTTTCATGGACTTGCAATTTTCCATGCAAAACCAAATTTATCCCATTCTTTTATGCTTTTCTCTTATACTCATACTTTTTGTTAATTTTTTCCCCTGCTAAATTTTGAATTTTTACGTTTCATATTATTACTATATTTTGCAAATAATTTTAGAACTTTTTTTATATAATTTTCCCGTGTTTCTCGTCAAAAATACTTTCGCAACTCAGTCAAAATGTGACGTAAAGTTATCGAAATCTTAATAATTTCTAATTTTCTGCGTAAAGCAAGATTCACACTACATTGACCGCATTTAACAGACTCAACGGCAATTTTCCGATGTTTGAAGTTAATTGACTAAATCTGAAAGAAGAAACGTGTCACGTTCGATTGCTACTTAATGGTTGAGTTTGCTGAATGCGCCCTTTGAATCTGAAAATATCGAATAAATGTGAAATTACCTTACTTTGAACCTAAAATTGCAAAAAAGATATATACATATATAATTATCTTAACAATAAAATATTAAATTTCGTTCGCCAGGAATGAAATACTAAGGTAGTAGATATTAAACTGACTACACTGGCTGTCTATTAGATTTGTTAAACTATATTTATTGACGTTTCGACCATACGGGCTGTGGTCCTTTTCAAAAGTCCAGTACAGTGTGTTCAGTCGTGGCAAGATGACACAAGTGAAACGCAGTTAATTTACCATCCGATCTTAAGTTAAGTCTTACCGGAGCGTACTTTTAAATGTCAATAACGATATGCAGTAACTCATTAATGCTTCTATTGTAATTTTGAAAAGGACCACAGCCCGTATGGTCGAAACGTCAATAAATATAGTTTAACAAATCTAATAGACAGCCAGTGTAGTCAGTTTAATATCTACTACCTTATAATTATCTTGTTTTAAAAGCATTTATATAAAAATTAAAATGAATATGGGGTTAAAAGTACGCGTGTATGTACATAGTGACATCTAAATTATGTTTAATATTAAATTTTTTATTGTTTATTTATATTCGAACTCGTTCATCTGCATGAACTTTAATTTATTAATATTATTTTCATAAACAATCTTTTAAACAAATTTTTAATAAACAATGACTAAAACCTTGTAAAGATCACTCATTGTAAAAGCATGATCTTGACAATATATTGTATATCAATTGAAAGATTTTTAAAATTTGATCATATAAAGGTAAAATATTCTACTATTTATATATAAAATATAAAACGTTGATTATAAACATTTCAATGTTATTTTTTATAGTGATTTAATAATTCACAAGAAAAAGATATAAAATAATTTATAAATTTAATGGAACATAAAAATAATTACAATTTAAAAATAAAATAAAATCGATTATGTAAAAATATAAATACATTTATATAATATAATCTATTTAAAAAAAATTAATTTTCGTTGGAGATGTGCGCAAGGAACATCCGCGTATGGCTCTTATATAGGCCTTACTTATTTGTATTTAATATATAATCTATTTTGTTTTTATGTTAAATCTTTAATTTTAAATTTTATGAAATGTATCCTATATATTGAGATATCATTCATGTAAGCATATTATATACAGAATTATATGCTAATGTCTTCCTTGCTGTCTCCATAGGAGAAGTAGAAAAAGCTCATCGAAAACTTCACATCTATTTGTGCCACATATATATGAAAGTTATTCAAAATACGACATTCAGAAAAAACTGTATTTAATCATAGTTTAAGTTAAATTTAGTACTTAACTCATTAAAAAATAAAAAGAAAGAGAGATAAAAAATGGTTATATACAAAAGATAGAATTTATAATATGACAATTTCTTATTAATTAAAATGCTTATAAATGGAGATAAAAAAACTGACAGAGGACACATTCGTCGCTATACTTATGTACTGAAAGAGACGTAGATTGAAAGAAACAAATTAACATTTGCTCACAGCTAGACAAAAATTACGATTTTCGAAAGATTTATAGCAGAATAACATCAGACTATTAATTAATAAAAAAAGCGATGATACATGTTTTAATATTAAATTCATAAATTAACTTTTGGTATTGTTTTTTCTATAATTTATAATCATATATATTCTACATTAAATTAACTTTTGGTATTGTTTTTTCTATAATTTATAATCATATATATTCTACATTGAACGTACAAAAGTTAACGAATTTTATTTTATTTTTAAATCAAGAATAATAATTCATAATAAAAAAAAGTTGCTTTTCTTAAGTTGACTCTAAAATAAATATATCCAAAAGAATGATTCTCTTTAACCACTTTAACCATTTTCTCTTTCCTTAAATTAATAAACAAAGTTCTAATAATATATATATATATATATATATATATATATATGTATTTAAAAAACGATTATTAAGAGCAGACGCAGATTGAAGTGCAAAAACATATACTCATTGTCAATTTAAAATCAAATAGGCAATGTTTCTATTCTTTTATCATCTTTAAACGTTTCTCCTTCGGACCATCTTCAGTGACTACATGAGATAAAAATACATATAACCATGTAAGAAAAAATATTTTAAAAAAGATATAGTATCGTATATGAAAAGTGATATATTAATATAATTTATAATGCAATCAGAAATGTTCCTAATGCGTCGGATGCAATGTGTATTGAGGTTGCAGGTTTGAACTGCCATTTCGGACATTTATAATAAAATAAACAAAATAAAATTTTAAAAACGTATAATTTTTTTATTCTAATCTAATCAGAAATGAAACAGCGTTTAACAAGATTAAAAACGAATTTAATGAAGCCAGATACGAGTTACTTAACAAAAATTGTTCAATGTACGGAGATCTAGCACTTTGTTGCAAAGGTCCGGAAACACTCTGTACATGTTTTTATTTTTGTGCTTCCGCGCTTGCTCTTAATTATTTTTTAGTATATCTTTTTTTATCAATTATTATTGCATATATAAAAATTTTCAGCATTCCATGAGAAAAGTAATATAAAATAAAAATAAAGTAAATAATAATAATAATAAAATACCTAATAATAATAATAATAATACTAATTATTGGTTTCATAGCGTTAAATAATTATAATCAGCAGCACATTGTTGAGTGTTTTCTAATAACAACACATATGGTGTTCAATGAGAGAACGGCCTGCGCTTTAGACGGGCAAAATAAGGAGAGATACCGACGGTTCAATGTTTCGGAAGTCTGGTGTCATTGCACTGACAAGTTAAATAAACAGTATAAAAGAAGACTATGGGCAAAAATCTATCCGAAACGAATTTTTGTCCGATGCACGTTCTTTCGTTGAATGAAGTATATACATATGTGATACTGTGTACATACACAGTGTACGACCCAGTGCTTTCCAACAGTGTCATAACTAAAACAGTATCGTTGGTGCCAGGCGCAAGCTTCGGGGGGAGGGGGGGGGAGGCATAGACAAAATAAGAAAATTTGAACATTTTTTTTAAATTTGTGAAAAAAGTATATTTATTTGCAACAAATAAACGTTCCTTTTATAATCAGAAGTTCAATGTTTTTATTAAATGGTATTTCGGTAGGAGAAACTTTTTGAAAAAATTGAAAAACTTTAAAAATATTTTAAACTTTAAAAAAGCTTTGTAAAGTGATTGCCTGTACTTTGACAATGAAGTAAAAAAGCTGAACAGCGTTCTAACTATAAATCGACACTGTGTCACAGTATATGACTGTGTTCTGTCGCTGGAAAGCACTCACTATTTGTGTTTAATTATTTCTAACTAATCAATATTCAAGTATTAACAATCAAGTTTATAATATTTCCCAAAAACAATTTTCAACACAGGATACATAACATTGCAATATGTAACTATGCCAATAGTGTTTATATTTGTTTCTTCATATATATGGCATACTATTTTAATTAATAATTGCGCAAAAATAATTGTTATAAACATACTTTTGTAAGGTAAACTTTTACTAACTTTTAGCAGCAGTACTGGCATGATTAATAACGATATTCAAGATTGTTGGATCGTTTTTAAATTTTAACGTAGATTTCCTGATGGAAATATTTTACTTTCGAAATTATGATAAAATCATACTGAAATAATTCTGAATATATTGAAATATTTATCAATCGATCTATTTTTATTTTATTCAAATTATAATAAAGATTCATTAAAATTAATTTAAAAAATTATTAAATTATTAAACTGATTTTATTCAGCAAATTTTAATAAACTTTTATGTATAAATTGTTATTGATTTTTGTGAAGGGTTTTATGAAAAATGATTCAGTAATGAAGTTGGCTATTCAAGTTTATTTGAAGATTATTTGTGTTCTTTTAAATGGAACCACTATAATTTTTTTATATAAATTGATTTCTCGTAATTTTCGGATAAAAAGTTATAAGGATAAGATGGCAAAAAATGAATAGTTTATGAGATATTTTATATCTGAATTTGACATTAAAAGTACTATGAAATATCTCAAAAACTATTTATTTTGTGGCCATTTTACTCTTATAACTTTTTATGCTGAAAATTGCAAGGAATTGATTTATAAAATAATTATAGTAATTATAGTGTTGTATAACGATAAAAAATGAAAAAGTTTTTGGGAGTGGTCTGATTAAAATTGGACATTCTGTATATTATACATATGTATGTTATTACCTATATTATACATATTATTTATATTAGTGTAAACAGTATTTCTATTAGTGCAACAAAACATAAATTTCTTCAAATCCAAAGAAAATGTTTATATCTCAAATTAAATAATAATTAAATTTTATTAAGTTTTAACATTTTTTGACTAATTATAAGCTTTAAATAAAATGGTTTAATATAATTTTTTAAACTTATGTTATATATTATTTAGAATATAGCTTTTTTATAGTATAAATTATTGTTTAATAAATTTTGAAATTCAAGTAAAAAAATAGACAAATAAGAACAAATAGACAAATATAGAAATTAGACGCAATACATGTCTTAAATCTATTGTTTCAAAATCTTTTTTATCTTTAATTTGACAACTTTATCTAATTTCTAAAATTAAATAAAGTTTTTAAAACTTTACTTAATTTTAATTTTGCATCTAATTTTTGCTCCTAATTTTTATTAGTCTATTTTCTTACCTGAAATTTTATATTTGCATATACATATATATATGTATATATATACAAAATTTTTTGTATTATCATTAGTTTAAAAAAATTGCTTAAAAACAAAACTTTTATTATTTTATTTCCTGATTTATTTTATAAAATATTATTTAGGGCTATTAATTTTTCTAAAATTTTATTTAAAAAGCAAAATTTTTTTTATATACATATAAATAAAAAATCCAATTCTATCCGAAAAACATTTCTTACAAAACATGAAATCTTAGATAATTCTAGATTTTAAGTATTTAAAGTAAAATTCTACATAAATTTTATTATTAAAAATCAAATATATTATATACAGGATTGGGAAAGTTATTTTATAAAAATTATTTATTATCGTGACTTATTTTAAAAAGTAACTTGTTACCCTTATTATTATTATTACTAAAAAAGTAACAATCATTACAATTTTCTCTGTTACATTCCTCTTTAATGCAATTTTACACAACATAAAATTATTATATATAAAATACATAAAATATATAAATTATTATGTATAATACATAAAATCTACACTCATTAAATATTTTCTGCAAATATAAATAAAGTAAGATAAAAATAAATAAAAAAGGATAAGTATTGAGTAATTTTTTTAATAGATTTGATTATATAGGCAAAACTTTTCCAACATCTTTATATAATTTTAACTTTCTGACATGATATATTAAATTACAAGTCAATTTATTTTTAAATGCAAAAATTAATAAAAATTATATCTAGTTCAAAATAATCGTTAAATTTTATCGAAATTGTTTATTAATTTTCAAAAAAAGAATTTTAATGTTCTAAATCTATGTTTGTTTGGAAATTGTCATATAAGTATTTTAAATTTATAGAACCGAAAAATAATAATAAAATAAATGTAACTGTAGAATACATTATGCGTTACTAAAAAATGTGACAAAATTACATTAACAGTTACAAACGAAATTTGTAATGCTGTTACTATTACCAAAACGAAATTACCAAAAAAAGTAATTGTAGTGATAGCAGTGTTACAATTTAAGTAACGCATTAATTTCCAATCCTGGTTACATACATACATGAATTCTGCTTACAAAAGATATAATTTAAATATAATTTATAAAAAATTAACCTTTTAATTAATTAATTAATTAAAATTGATTTTAAAAACTAATAAAAACTATACATACTCAATTATTAGATTTTTTAAAGAAATATCGTTAAAAAATTATATATTACAATATTTTATATTTATTACTTTATATATATTTATATTGTAAATGTTTGATACAATATTTTTTATATTACATTTTATTTTTAAGATAGTGCAAAGAAAAAATTAAATTTTTCATAATGCACCAATTTGTTACATGTTACAAAGATTTTCATTGTTTTAAGAAACATACATATATATATAGTATATATATATATATATATTATATGTATATGTTGTGTGTAAAATAATAATATAACAAATGTATTATAATTTTTAAAATTTTTTATATTTTTTGCTCTCTTTAATTTATTAATTTTAAATGATTATTTAATAATTTAATTATAACTATTTTCATTAATGTTTCAATAAATTTTACTTAAATAATTGTTGAATCCGCAACTTTTTATTAAATTCTGTAAGTTTTAAATAAAATACAGTTTCCTAAGTTTATCATTAATTTTCAAAAATATTAATTAATTTTCTTGAATGTTTATAGTATTTAATTGTAAAAATTTTGATTTATATTAAAATATAAAATTAGTTATGTTTATTTAAATTTTCAATGAATTTATTGTAATTTTAACTGAAATATTTCTATCAGAGTTGTAATTAATAATCTTTTGGTGCGGGATTCTTTATTACAGGATATTGCCCACGCCTATTTTGTGGATTCAAAAACCACAGGATGGACCTGACGAGCAAAAACCTGACAAATAAATAATAAATAAATAATAATAATAAAACAATAATAAAATAGTAATAATATTAAAAATAATGAAGGTAGCAACAATAAAGTTGTTATATACTATTACTACTTTTATTATCGTTCATAATTTCGCAACTATCAGCATTGTTATCATCATTATCATTGTCGTCGTTGTTATAATTACAACAATGTTCAAATAAATAGATGTTTTTACGATTAGATAATGATTATATCGACGATTATATATATATATATATAATATATACGCTACATGCGGATTATATTAGAGTTAATTAGTTAGCAAAACGTTGTTTAATTATATATAACTATTATTTATTATTGACAGTTGCCATGCGTAGATTTATGGTACGTGAATTGAAATAAATCAAAAGCTACAAGATGCATATAACAAAAATATTTTCAAAATAAATATTATTAAACTGCCTTTGTCCATAAATACAATAGCTAAGGTAAATTCAGAATTTTTAATGATATTTATACGTTATTGGAATTATCACCTGCACCAAGTTTTGATAACATTGTTATTTACATTCAAAAACGTAAAGAACGAATTTAACTACGATCGTTCACGGTTTATTACTTCACGTACTATTATAATCTGTCGTAAGATAATCCTCATAGATGATCCTCGAAAGTAAAATAAATAATATTTTACTAACAATAAGTCTTACAGGAATTCATAGAAAGAATAAAAAATATCAATTATAAGTTTCACTGTAATCAAAAATAATTATTAATATCTATGTCAACTTTATAGATAGATTTTTACAAAAGTATTTGCGAACACAAATAGTGTTTCTCTTATTGATTTTTAAAAATCTCGATCTAGTTTAATTAACAGCGCTTTGTATGTAACCTTTTTTTATCAGAACTAATTTGTTCAATAATGTCATTTTTAATAATGCACATATAATGTATGTATCCTGATATTTCCTATGGCTGCAATATCCAAAATAAATAATTATGTTTTTACAATATCTATTACGGGACAAAAAAACATGATATTTGCATGACATTGAAACACTATAAAAATATGTTAATATATTTACATTAGGAAAGAATTTAAAAATTTCCTATTCTTTTAACTTCATAAAAAAGGTACATACATACGCGTTCATGTAATTACCATATACAATATACAAATATCATAAAAACATTAAAACAAAGAAGGAAACAAAGAAATTTAATTAACGAATTAATTTATTAATAACTTTTTAAGGAACTTATCTTTATCAAATAGACCAAGCAAATGGGACTAAACAAGAAACTTTTTGTGAAAATTATAACTTGACTTAAGCTTACCTGAAATAAATATGACTTTTCAGTATTTTCTATACATGACCACGCTGTCCAAACAAACACTTTTTGAAAAATTTATTGCACCTGTAGACATACATGTTCCCTTTTGTCGAAATACCTTATTACTACTCTACTAAGGCTTAATAATTGATGTTTTTCGACAAAAATGAATAGATAAATAAAAGATCTTTAAAAAACATATTTTTTCTCTTTCGATTTTCAAATACTAATATGTATTGTATAAACATTTTGCAAAATTGTGATTATATTTCAAGAAGAATGTAAAAGGGTATAACGAAATATAATAAGATTCAAATTAAACTTATTGCAAAAAGAATTTCGTTATTGAATTATCAATCTATTATACAAAAACTTGATTAAAATTCAATTAAATTTTATTATTACATTAACAAGAGCGTTTTATTGGTATGCGTTACAATAAAATCTCATCACTGTAATTCAGAGTTGGGAAGTACCGCGTTACTTGTAACGCCGTTACCGTTACAGTTACTTTTTTTTAGTAATGAAGTGGTAACGACGTTACTTTTCATTATTTGTAACGATAATGGTAATGTCGCTACAATTTTTCGCTAACGTTAACGATTTTAACGTTATTTTTATCGTTACTCTACACGGCAAAACAAACCGCTTAGTAGCGAATAACAATCGAACGTGATTGATTCTTACTTTTAGAACCAACAAATCAATGTCAAGTGTTAGTATTGATAAGATGACAAAGGCAACTCATCAGTCGTTCTGCTTAACGCGGCCTCTATATGTAATAGAGTTAAATTGGTTGATCGGAGAAAAGAGAAAAATAACCGAAAACTATTTAGAAAAATTATTGGGAATTCAACCCGATGAAATTATTGTAAGTGTTAGTATTGATAAGATGACAAAGGCAACTCATCAGTCGTTCTGCTTAACGCGGCCTCTATATGTAATAGAGTTAAATTGGTTGATCGGAGAAAAGAGAAAAATAGCCGAAAACTATTTAGAAAAATTATTGGGAATTCAACCCGATGAAATTATTGTAAACATAGATAAAACTAACGATAATCAAGATAATTTTTTTGAGTTTCACGAACAAATGGATGAATCCAACGGAGAAGAGCTACAACGATATTTAAAATCAAAATCGTGTAACGTTGAAATGTTATACGATTTTCCTAAACTTAAAACACACTTTATTAATTACAACACTGCACTGCCAAGCAGTCGAAAGATTATTTAGCGTTAGCGGTAATATATTAAGGCCGCAAAGATACAATCTAAATAATGATTCCATGGAACTATTGCTTTTAAAAATAAATAAAACAAGGTAAAATGTTTTTATTTTTAAGTTTGAACTTTAGTAAAGTTTATTAATAATAAGAAAAATAATTTCAATTTATGTTTATATATTTTATATGTGATTCGAATTCATATTTTGATATTTTATATTATATGTATTACAATATATTTAAGTTAAATACTATACTGTAATTATAGAGTATATTTGTAATATTATAAATTAAAAAGTTATATAAAAGTTATATAAAAGTTATATAAAGATATAAACTTTTTTGTATTATTTTAATTACTCTTATAAATATATTAATATTTTAATTATATTAATTTAATATTACATGTATAGTATATAATAAATAAGCATTTTAAACAAAGTAACGAAAATAGGAACAATTCGTTACTTATTGAGTAACGGTAACGAGTTACTTTTTAAAATCGGTAACGGTAACGGTAACGAGTTACTTTTTACAAAAAGTAACAGTAACGAGTTACTTTTATGAAGTAACGTTCCCAACTCTGCTGTAATTCATATGATAATAATTATATACAGCTATATGCTTGTCGTATCAGTAGGATGTATAACAAGAAATGTAAGCATCTTTTTGGATGTCAATTCAAACATTTATATTTTACTCTGTTTAGACGAGCGTAAATACTGAGCTAATCTTTCTTTTGCTCTTCTTAATATAATCATTTAATTATTATCAATTTCTTCATAAAATTATATTAAAAAAAATGGCGTGTATATATATTATATATATTATATATATATATATATATATATATATATATATATATGTATATATGTATGTCGTCAGTAAGTGAGTTAATTTATTTTACAATACGGATTTTTATGCAAAATAAATCCTCATGTAAAACTCTGAAATAATAATTATTTTTTATAATAATTATAAATGATAAATGTTATCTTAGAGTTGATACCTCATTTGTTGATATCTAAAAATAATAAGCAAAATAATGTTTTGTTATATAGGTATGTATATCTTTAATAATGTTACTAATAGTTTAAATGAGGACATAAACAATAAATAACTTTGGTTCTTATACACTGTTATATTATTTCATATTTTAATAAATATTCCCCAAATTTCAAAATTTGTTTATATTACAAGTTGGTACAGTAGCAAACAAATAATAAATATAATAAATGTGTACACAAAATTTAAGTATTGTATTATTAGGTGTTTCATATTTATAAAATGGATCAATGATTAAGCTCTTCCATTATATGTGAGTAATCTTAGAAAACTTTAATTAAAAATGAATATTTCATTTAAATGGTTTATTATCTTACATATTATATTCAATGCCTTAAAGACACACGTTAACAGTTAGTGTCTAACTTTGACTACGGCAAGAAGCCCAAGACAACACACTTAATACTTTCAAAAATTCAAACAATAATGTAAGTTAAATTATTTATTGCCTACACTAATAACCAATTAGTAACTAACTATCTTGTAGAGATACACTAAAATAATAGACAGTAAAAAAGACAACTTCTCGCCTCGCAACGACGAATTTACTTTTTTATTAACTATTATTATGAAATGGGTCACGATTTCGAATGGGATTATATAATATTAGATGAAGAACGGTCTCTGAACAAAAGATTAATATCGAAAATGATTCATATAAAGAGACAAAAAAATAGTTTAAATAGGCAAACAGACACTGAAGACTTGTCGGATATTTATACTTTTTTCATCGAAAATTTATCTACAGTATAATGTCGAATATGTTTAGTTTTATTTATTATTAGTCATCTTGCTTGTATATATTGAAAGATTTTCGATGCATTATTATTAGTTAGATATATGACTCCATAGAAAGACCGTAAGTAAACTTGAATAATAATCAAAATAATGTCATAATAATTACTGTGGCTATTTGAGACTGTGTATCTATGATAACAACCACGTGCGTGCGTGCGTGCGTGTGCGTGCGTGCGTGCGTGCGTGCGTGCGTGCGTGTAACGAACACTTAATATGTAAGTTTTTGTTTTTTTAATTATTTATTAAATTAAAATTTATATTTACTGAACCTATTTAATTCCGGTTAGGCATTATAATGAGATGTGCTGCGATTGTTGCATAAAGTTGTATCCTTTTTTGGGCTTAATAACCGAGATGACGGATATACACAAGATCTGTATTACTATGTGACGTTTCTTGTATGTTTGGCAAACGCATTCGTTTTTTTACTTTTATTTTTAAGCTTAAAACACGGGGTGTTATTTAAACATTATGTTAAACGTCGTGACTTTTTTTACCTATATGTTAATTATTTATTTGTATGATTCACATTATTGACATTGTTTCATTATGGTTATATAAGCGTTATATAATTATTTATTAAATGTCATGCTGAAGAAGGTTCGAAATATTGGACCGAAACGTTCGCGAGAAGTTTTTACTTAATAAAGGATAAGTGCAAACCAATTACTTCGCGTTGCTCTTTTGGCCTTTTATTCTTCCTCGTTTATTATTATTATAATATTATGAAGCTAATACTCCAACCGATTCATATCAAGTTTTGGTAATGTCGTTACTTTGGAGGTGGATACCGATTGTTGTTTCACTATTACTTCTATTTTACATGATTATTAAAACGCTACTAATTTTAAGAATTTGTAATTTATGATTTTATACACTAAGGAATAAGACTAACAATAAGTATAGTCGAAACGTTTGTACTATTATTCATTTTTAATTAAAGTTTTGTAAGATTACTTACATATAATAAAAGAGCTTAATCATTGATCCATCTTATAAATATTATAGACACTTAATAATGCTCGTTTAATTGGCCAATATTTAACACTTAATTTGTTAAATATTGTATTTATATATACTATAAGATCTGTATATTATAAAATATAAGTTCCTGGAATTAAGGTTAAATAGTGTTGAATTCTAAATGTAATTTTTTTAACTAATTCTTTTTTTACGTTAATATTATTGGTTAATTTTTAATTTGAGCCTGTATATAACAATAAATCATTTATAATATTATTAGTTAATATATTTTTAATTTAATTGAAAATGGAAGTCACAAAAGTGCATATCTGTGTATATTACATTTTAATTTCATTGCTGTGAAACAATAATTAATTATTTGTGTGACACTTTATGCATACTGTATCTGAGGTTCACAATTATATCAATACTGGTTCTAACAATTTCGAATAAGTTAAAAGAGAGTGCCCAAAATCATAGAAGTGAAATGGCTATCGGCGTTCATCAATGATATGGGTGTCATTAGATAGAATCGCCTAGTAGAACAAAAGTTGTAATGATCATAACTCGATTGATGCATGGAGGTCAAGAATTTCAGAGCAAATATGAAAAAAATTGTAATAAAATTCTATAAAAATTTAAACTACCAGACTAGAAGTGTAAAACAAAATATATTTTCTGACTATTACATCTAAAGAATTTGAAAAAATAGGTCGCAGTTGTCAGATGTGACGTTCACAATTTTTTAGAATAAACACAAAATCGAAGTTTTTATGGTCTTTCTTTTAAGTTCCAATACGTACTAGAGAGAGATAATGTCAACTTCATCAAAAGGGCAATCCCAACACCTATTAAGTATAATGACAACTCACATTTATGTAGAAAATAATAAAAGGAAAAAATGCTGATATCCCTGATCTAACTGAGTTAATGCATGGAACTTTTGTTCTATTAGACGAGATCTAGCTAACAACACTCATATTGATGGGCGCCGATAGTCAGATTTGGGCATTTCCCTTTTGACATTAATGATAAACTATACATCTACAAACAACCTCGGAAAATACTTTTAAAATAAGGATTTAGAAGTTCTACTTGCTGGAAATACAATTCAATCATCTGTGGAGCTCACAAAATAACTTGCTGTTAATCACGCGATTATATTTCGGAGCTGCATGCATTGAGAAAGATTCAAAAGAAAGTGAATCCCATATCAACTATATCTGAACCAGCTCAACATCTGCATCTGATCTACAAAACAAGTTTTTTAAGAATAATATTACGTAGATATTACTGGTGATAAGAATTAAATTATTTATTATAATGATCCTGGGCATAAAAGAGAGTAATTATTAAATCTAAGACAACTTTTTACTTCAAAATCAATGCATAATACATACTACATACACAAAAAAAATAGGAAACACATTTCCTATCCTAAAAATTATATTAATTTCAAAAATAAAATTTTTCGCTGAAATTTGGCGAAAAATCATTGTAAATTGAAAATTAAAAATGCATTTTAAAGCTTGTAATTTCAACTTTAACGAAATCGATGGTTTTTACAATTTTTTTATCTTCCTGTTCTAGGCTTTAAAAAAAGATACGTTGTTTTGTTCCTTAAAATTACATATTTTTGATACTTTAAATCTCGATAAAAAATTTTTTTAAGTTCTGCTCAAGTTTCATAACTACAATATTTTGCCTATAAAATGCCATTTTTTAATTTTTCTACGATTTTTTAAAATTGAATTACACAATTTTGTAACTAAATCTGTATTTTTAGAACAAAGAAAATAAAAAAATTGTGTACATCAACGACAGCGCATTAAAGTTGACATTTCAAGTTTCAAAATGTTTTAATTTTTTGCCTACAATAATTTTTCACCGAGTATTGACATCATTCTTTAAAAAAAATGGGTTTAGTTTCAAAATCAATAACTCAGTCAAAAAAGATTACAAAGTTTTAAAATGGCGTTTTGGAGATAAATTTTGCAGTTTATTTTGAGGAAAAGAGTGATGGCAAATAGTACTATTAGATGGAACATTAATCCCAGTAAAATTTCAAGATGAGTATAGACACGATTCCGGAGATATAAAGAAATGAAAGTGATAGTTTCTCATACACCCTGACTAGAAATTATCACTTTCATCCCCATGAGAAACTATCACTTTCATTTCTTCGTATCTCCGGAACCGTGCCTATGGTTAACTTGAAATTTCTCTGGGATTAATGTCTCATCATATAGTACTATTTGGGATAAAAAAAGTTTGAAATTTGAGGTCCAAAAATTTGACTCTATAAAATGGGAGAAAAAACAGATCTTTTTGCCATCACTCTTTTTGAGAAATTTTTTTATCGGGGTCTAAAATATCAAAAATATGTAATGTTAATGAATAAAACAATGTGTGTCTTTTTCTAAAATATAGAATAAAAAGATAAAATAATTTTTTTTAAACTATATCGATTTCACATTAAAGTTGAAACTTCAAGCGTCAAAATAATCTTAATTTTTAATCTACGGTAATATTTTATCGAGTTTCAGAGTGGTTTAAAAATAGCATAATTTTTAGGCTAGAACAAGTATCCCCCCCTCTTTTTTTTTAGAAATAGTCCCACATAGCACAGAATATCCTGTGAATGTTCATTTTATATCCATTTTGGATCCAATGTCCATAGATCTAAAATGGATATAAAATGAACATCCAAGGGCCACTTTGATATACAAATCTGACCAAGCAACTTCCTCTTGGTGTACATCGGATAATGCGAATGCCGCAGGTATGTCAACTTTAAAGTTTCACATCTTGAGAATCGGCTTCGAAGCCGAAGCTCTAGCTATTTCTCACACTATCAACATTATATTGGAAAAAAATATTAACAATGCTCCATGATCTTTTCTGATTCCCTTAGTGTTCTGTCAAGCTTACGAAACCCGATAATATCGAGTAAAACGTACAATCTAACTATAAAAATTAGATATGTTCTTTATCAGTGCAAGCTGAAAAATTTAGTTGTTAAACTACTTTGAATCCCCAGTCATCATCGGCAACGAACGAGCGGACCTGCTTGCAAAAGAATCTCTGCACTTTCCCGAGCCACTTCTCCTCTGTAAAGCCGGATCTATAATAAGTGATGTAAGATTGAAGCCTTTGTTTTTAACTTTAAGGTTGTTTTAAGCCTTAAGCTTTAATTTATATTCTTACGCCAGGCTGTCTACAATGCGCTTTTCAACGAGCAATGAAATCGTTTTATCAAACTTTCACTTATTGATATCCATGCGGCAATATGGATAGTGAAATAATATTACTTATTATTGCTTTAAGTCACTTGCACAATGTATTTTTGTGTACTTATTTTGTTTAAGTCGATCGCTTCGAATTGAATTGCACGCCGAGAAATACCCTATCTCCCCGTGGACCAGGTCTCTAGGATCGAGTAGCTTAAGAACGGGACCAAGGGGAGAGGGAGGCTTTTGCGAGTTTCCTTCGCTTTTGATCCGCGAGTATTACCAAGCCTAGGTACGCTCCGTGCCTTTGTCTTTGCATAGTCGCGATAGTGTGCTTTTTCTTTGTAGTTCACTTATTGTTCATTTATGGTAAATAAAGACTAGTGTTGACGATTATCCGTTTATCTGGATATCCGAGATAGATTCGAGATTAAATATTTTATTAAAGATCCAGATCCAAATAAACGACTTTTGTGCGGATCTGAATCTATTTAAAGTTGTTCAGATATCTAAATCGTTATCCAATTGGTTATCATTAATCGATCTTCATATTTTTCTTTATATATATATATATATATATATATAGGGTGTTAAAAAAGTGTCGCATTTGCTCAGCACCATTCGATAGAGAATGAAAATCTAAGAGAAAATGTCTAATACTATTTTTCGATCTGATGAATAATTTCACCGCAATTAATTATTGTAATCAGTCAATCAGCGCGGAGTTACAAGAGTAAGTCAGGGGCGGGAATATTGTTTATGCTATGAAAAAGTAAAACTGCGTACCATACGTGAGCGCGGTTGCCGCCGCGCCGCAGCTAACTTCGCGCGTCCGCCCCTGACTTACTCTTGTAACTCCGCGCTGATTGACTGATTACAATAATTAATTGCGGTAAAATTATTCATCAGATCGAAAAATAGTATTAGACATTTTCTCTTAGATTTTCATTCTCTATCGAATGGTGCTGAGCAAATGCGACACTTTTTTAACACCCTGTATATATATATATATATATATATATATATAACACCCTGTGTGTGTGTATATATACCTACATATATAATGTGTGTGTGTGTGTGTGTGTGTGTGTGTGTGTGTGTGTGTGTGTGTGTGTGTGTGTGTGTGCATGTGTGTATATATATAGTATATATATATATATATATATATATATATATATACATATAGGGCTTCCGGTTCCGGTAAGAGAGTGAGTGACAGGTGTGTGAAAGCGTGGCAGATATTTGTGAGAAAAGAGTGAGAAAAGGGGTGAGGTGAATAGGAGATAGGAGGTGAGAGGGTGTAGGAAAAAGAGGAGGAGAGATTGAAGGATAGGAGAAGATAAAGGGGTAAGGAGTTAGAAAATAGAAAGTAGGAAAAGGTGAGACACGTGGACACGTAGACACGTGGAAGAAAGAGAGTAGGTGTAGGGAGTAGGTGTAGTAGAGGATAAAGATAAGGAATTCACTAGGGAATTCACTAGCGAGTTGGAGCGAGTTGGAGCATAGAATAAGTGAATCAAAGAAAGAAAGCGATAAGGGAAAAATGATAAATGAAGAGATTATTAGAGATAGGAGGATAGAGACCAATAGAGATAGGATGTTAGAGGAAGGGGGGAAAAGGGGAGATGAGGAAGAAATAAAAAAGAAGGCAGGGAGGCCGAGAAGAGTAGATGAGTTAGGGAAGGAAAGGAGGAGAAGTATGGGATGTATAGATGATTTTTTGAAAAGGAAAAGAGAAGAAGGGGGAGAGGAGGATAAGGAGAAAGAGGAAAGAAGCCTAAGAAGGAGCAAAAAGACAGAAAGGCTGAATAGAGAGGTAGGGGGGATAGAAAAGGAGGAGTTAAGAAGGATGATGGAGGAGATAGGGAAGAAGATAACAGAGAAGTTAGGCGAGGAAATGAGAAAGTTGAAGATAGAAATTTGGAAAAAGGAGGGGGAATGGAGAGAAGAAAGAAGAGAACTGAGAAAAGAGATAGAGAGCCTGGAGAAGAGAGTGATAGATTTGGAGGCAAGAGTAGAGGAAAGAGGAAGAAAGGAGGAAAGAGAAAGAGAGGGGGGCGAAGGAGGGAGTAAGGGGATAAACGAGACAATAATAGGAAAAGTGAAGGATATAGGAAAGAAATTAGAATGGAAGGAAAGAGAAGAGAGAAGAAATAACATAGTAATAAAAAGAATGGAGGAAGGGAAGGAAGGTGTAAAGGAAAGAGTAGAGAAATTAATGAAAGAGATAGGAGCGAAAGCAGAAATAGAATGGATAAGGATGTTGAAAGGAAAGGAGGGAAAGGAAGGTGAAATGGTGGTAGTGAAACTAGGAAGTAGAGAACAAAAAAGACAGGTAATGGAGAGGAAGAGGATATTAAGAGGAAAGAAGGTGAGAATAGAAGATGATTTAACATGGGAAGAGAGAAAGATAAAATGGAGACTAATGGAGATCGCGGAGATAGAAAGGAGAAAAGGAAACAATGTATCGACGAGCTATGGAAGGATAAAAATCAATGATGTATGGTGGAGATGGGAAGAGGAGGAAGGTGTGCTTAAAAACTGGAAAGGAGAAATTAGAGAAGGTATAGAGAAAAGGAGGGGGGAAGAAGGGGGTATGAAGACAGGAATGGAGGAAAAAAAGGGATAGAAGAAGGGAGAAGAGAAGAAAGGAGGAAAGGAGGAGGGGAGAACAATAGTAAGAAGAGAAAGGAGGAAGGAGAAAGGGAGACGGAGGCAGAAAGGAGAAAGGAACAGGAGAGAAAGGAAAAAGGAGGAGAAGTAAGAGAGAAATGGAAAATAGGTTTTTGGAATGTGGCAGGGCTGAAGAATAAGGAAGAAAAGTTCTGGAAGGAAATAGAAGATTGGGAGGTGGTGGTGATGATGGAAACATGGATAGAGGAAAGGGGGTGGGAGGCGATTAAAAAGAGGTTACCGAAAGGATATAGATGGGAGAAGCAAGCAGCAAAGAGGAGAAAGAAGAAAGGAAGACCGATGGGGGGAATGATCATGGGGGTAAGGGAGGAGAGGGGGAAGATAAAAGTATCAGGAATGGGAGAAAAGGCGGAGGGAATAATGATGGCGGATTTAGAAGTAGGAAGAGAGAAGTGGAGGGTAATAGGCGTATACATCAACGGGGACATGGAAAGGAAATTGGAGGAAATGAAGGAATGGATGGAAGAGAAAGAAGAAAATAATTGGACGATTTTGGGAGGAGATTTCAACGCAAGGACAGGTAGAAGAGGGGGGGGGTGATAGGAGGGGAGGAGGAAGAAGAAAGAAGATCGAAGGACAAGAAAGTTAATGAGGAAGGGAAGAAGTTGATAAAAGAGTTGGAAGAGGTAGGATGGGGAATCTTTAATGGAGGGATAAGAGGGGATAGGAAGGGGGAGTACACATACACAGGAGGAAGAGGGGAATCGGTGATAGATTACGTGGTGGGAGAGGATAGAGTAAAAGAAAGGATAAAGAGAATGGAGGTGGGAGATAACATAGAATCGGACCATCACCCATTGATTGTAACGCTAGAAAGAAGAGGAGGAGCTGAAAAGGGAAAAGGGGGGGAGGGAAAAGGAATAAGAAAAAGAGGGAGATGGACAAAGAGGGGAGAAGAAAGAATAAGAGAGGAAATAGAGTGGGGAGAGGGGTGGAAGGAGGGGATTGAAGAGGAGCTAGAGGAAAAAAATAGGAAGAATAGAAGAGGAATTGAGAGAAGGAGTAAAAGAGAGTGGAGAAGGGAAAAGGAAAGGGTGGTGGGACGAGGAATGTGAGAAGAAGAGGAAAGAAGTGAGGAAAAAGTTAAGGGAATGGAGGAAAAAAGGAGGAGGAGGAGAAGGATATAGAAAAGTAAGGGCGGAATATAAGCTAATGTGTAAAGGAAAAAGGGAGGAGGAGAGGCTAAGATGGTACAAGGAGGCGATAGAGGCAAGAACGGAAGGAGAGGTATGGAAGATTATTAACAGGGAAAGGAAAAAGAGAGAAGGGGTGAATGAGGAGATAAATGCGGAGGAATGGAAGGAATACTTTATGGATTTATTGGGAGGGATAGAGGTAAAAGTGGTAAGAGGAGGAAAAGAAAAAAGGGAGAGGGATGAGGAGCAGGAGATAAGCAGGGAGGAAGTGAAGAGGATGCTGGGAAAACTGAAGAAAGGAAAAGCAGCGGGGGAGGATGGGATACCAAGTGAGGTATGGAAATATGGAGGGGAGAGGGTAGAAGAGTGGGTATGGGAAATGTGCAACAGAGTATGGAGAGGAGAAGGATGGCCGGAGAGGTGGAAAGAAGGGATAATAGTGCCACTGTTGAAAAAGGGAACGGGGAATAAAGTGGAAAACTATAGAGGAGTGACATTGATGCCAACGCTATACAAGATATACGTGGGGATTTTAACTGAAAGGTTAAAGGAAGAAATGGAGGGGAAGAATATGATACCGGAGAGTCAGACAGGTTTTAGGAAGGGAATGGGGGTGATGGATAGTATCTATGTGTTGAATTATCTGGTGAATAAGAGGGTAAATAAGAAGGGAGGAAAGGTAGTCGCGGCATTTATGGACCTGAAGGCGGCGTTTGATTCGGTAGATAGGGAGGTGTTAATGGAGGCAATGAAGAGGAGGGGAGTGAGGGAGGGTTTAAGGAGTAGGATAGAAGAGGTGTACAGGGAAACGAGGAGTAAGGTAAGAGTGGGGAAGGAGGAGGGAGAAAATTTTTGGACGGCAAGGGGGGTGAGGCAAGGTTGCCCAATGAGTCCGCACTTATTCAGTTTGCTGATAGCGGATATAGAGGAAGTGCTAAGAAAAGGAGGTTGGGGGGGGGGGGTGAAACTGGGAGGGGAAAAGGTGCATTGTTTGGCGTACGCAGATGACATGGTACTGTTGGCGGAGGATGAGGAAGGGATGATACATATGTTGGGGAAAATGGAGAGTTATATGGACAAGAAAAGGTTAGAGGTGAATGTGGATAAGACAAAGGTAATGAGGTTTAAAAAGGGAGGAGGAAGAATGAAGAGAGTGGAGTGGAGATGGAAAGGAAAAAGGTTAGAGGAAGTGAAAGAATTTACATATTTAGGGTATAAGCTACAGAGGAACGGGGGGCAGGAGGCGCAGGTAAAGAACAAAGTTAGGAAAGCAGGAGCGGTGATAAGACAGGTGTGGGGAATGGGAAAGAGAAGGTTTGCAGGAGACTGGATGAAAAGAGTATGGCTAATGGAAAGGTTGGTGTGGACGGTGTCGGAATATGGGGCGGAAATATGGGGATGGAAGGAGAGGAGAGAGATGGAGGCAATGCAGGAGCGATGGATTAGGTGGACGTTAGGAGTAGACTGGTGCACGCCGGGGTATATGGTAAGAGAGGAGATGGGAAAAGACAAATTTAGGATAAGGGCAGGAAGGAGGGCGGTAGGGTATGAGAGGAAGTTGGAGGAAGGAAGGGGAGGAAGTTTAGCGAGGAAATGTTTTGAGGATATGAAAGAGAGGATAAGAGGAGGAAAGGAAAGAACGATGTGGGAGGAAGAGAGGGAGAAATTCTGGGAAGAAAGAGGAATAGAAGGGAAAGAGGTGGAGGAAAAAAGGGGAAGGGGAGAGGAAGTATATGAGGGGTGGGAGCAGAAAGACAGGGAAAGGCAAAAGGAGGAAAGATGGGAGAGGATAAGAGAGTCGAGATATAATAGATGGTATGGGGAATGGAAGGAGGAGGGTTTACCGGAATACCTGAGAAAGGGATGGGGGGAAAGTAGATGGAAAAGAATAGTTAGGTTCAGAATGAACAATGAGATGAGAGGGGCAAGATACTGGGAAGAAGAGGAGAAAAGAAGATGTAGGTTATGTGGGATAGAAGAAGAAACATGGGAGCATGTGATAGGAGAATGTGGGGGAGAAGGGGAGAAGGGAAACTGGTGGGAAAGAATGAAGGAAATATTGCAGGAAGGAGGAGAAGGGGAAGGATGGATGAGAGAAATAGAGAAAAAGAGGGAAGAGGGAAGAACGGAAGAAAAGGGGAGGGAGGGGAAAAGGAGGAAGGAAGTATGAGGAGGAGAATGAGTGAGGTATGAATGAGGTGGTGGAGAATATATGGGGAATCGGAAGCCGAAGCGAAGCGATAGGTAGGGACGGCTCTTTCTCTCTCTAAAGTAGTAGATAAGTAGGTTAAGGTAGAATTAAGTTATTTGTAAATTAGATGTAAGAGTAGAGATAAGAGTAGATATAAGTAAAGATTGTAAGAGTTTGTGTAAGGTTGGGGAACGCTCCTTCAAAAGCGCCTTCAATTCCTCAGGGGAAGAATAAAGAATTGAATAATCTGATACTATATACAGATGAGTGTGGTAAAAAATCTGCTAATAGCAGATTTTTGAGATCATTTGAAGGCGATTTTTCCTTAGCGAAAATGTCCAGCCATCAATAATTTTCGAGTTATAAACGATTGAAAACTTTTTGCAAATTAAATTAAGTTAAAAAATTATCAAAATTACATTCTTTATTAGTTAATTTAAGATAGAGTTTACTATATAATAGAATTTTAATTTAGTTTAATTATAGAGATATATGATGATAAAAATTGGAAACCTGTAAAACATGATCTCTTAACATTTTCGTTGAGGAAAAATCATCTCCAAATGATCTCAAGAATCTGCCATTAGCAGATTTTTCACCAATTACAGGACACCTTGTATATTTGATATTAAAATAAAAATAAAATAAAATATTAATTAGAAAAACAAAAAAAATGGAATTAATCATTTGGAAAAAATAAAATTTACATTTGTAACAAAAGAACTTAAAATTGAAAATAAAAGAAAGTTATTTTAACACAAATTGCTATCAACATTGCACATCAGTTTGTACCATATTGCTAAAACAGAGTTATTAACGCAGAGTTATATAACGCAAAAGACCAGCAATTATTAGTCAAAAATCATTAAACTATCTGTTGGAACATTACCAGAAAAGTTGTGTGCGGACTAATAATTATTGTATTAAATATATAAATATGTATGTAAAGACAAACATTAAATATTTATCGGTGTTTGCTTTTGTAGGCGTTCTTTCGCGTGTGCTAGCCATATTTTTATGGGATTAGAAATTTGTTCGTCTGTACTTTTAGCATTCTTGTGTACTTTTCTTATTACACCTAAAAAAACATTTTAAAAAATAATTTTTTATTAATAACATTGAAGAGAAATATATTTTAGATTTAATTTAGAATAATTAAAATATAAAACTTTATAAAAAATCTTTAAAAATGTTCAACTTTTATATATTTCTTTTGCTTCATTAAATAAAATAAATAAAGAGTTTAACTAGGCTCTGTAATATAAATATAAATTTAACATATATAAGATAGGCAATAAGAGCCAAATCGCGGATGACAGTGCGTTATTCTAAACGAAACTAAATTTTTTCGTTAGAATTAAATACCTGTGCACAAGGCACCAAATTTTTACTTGGGCACGGCCAAGATATAAAATTGGAATAATCTCTACAAGAGATTTTTAATTCCATGTATCTCCTATTCCCCCTAAAGAAATAAAGTGCGAGAGAAAAATATAGATCCGAAAGTCGCAGAATCGGGAATCGAACCCGAGACCTTTCGCTTGCCGGGCGACTGCTCTTCCAACTGAGCTATTCAGATCCTTTCGATTCTATACTTTTCTCTGTTATATATATTAATGTTGGTAAATAAACGCCTTTAAGCCAGCGTGTATAAATTAAGAGTTTAACTAGGCTTTCGATTCCCGATTCTGCGACTTTCGGATCTATATTTTTCTCTCGCACTTTATTTCTTTAGGGGGAATAGGGGATACATGGAATTAAAAATCTCTTGTAGAGATTATTCCAATTTTATATCTTGGCCGTGCCCAAGTAAAAATTTGGTGCCTTGTGCACAGGTATTTAATTCTAACGAAAAAATTTAGTTTCGTTTAGAATAACGCACTGTCATCCGCGATTTGGCTCTTATTGCCTATCTTATATATGTTAAATTTATAAAATAAATAATATTAAATATTATTGAAATGATATTCGTATGTGAATAATATTATCTTTATTCAACTTATAAAATAATTTTAATTATTTAATTTAACAGTAATACAAAAAATACAAGTAATATAAATTTATATTCATAAATACTTTCTATTATTTATTACTTACACATGATTATTTTGCAGATATTTAACTGCGAAAAAATTTCTTTTTTTTTTGCTCCATACCAACTGTATTGCACTGCTAATTCATTAGAAAACAATTTCTTCATTATCCGTAAAAAAGAAGTTTTTACATCTTGACTTGTCACATGAGTCAATTGTTTGATCTAAAATTATGAAAAGTTGCGTTATAAAAATTTTACAAAAGATTATATTTGTATAACAATGTATTAATGTGGAATATATTTGTAAAATATTTGATACATCTTTGATTCATTATTAGTTGCCTATGTTTGTATTACTTTGATCATGTATCGAAGACATACTATAAGACTAATAATACATCAAAGACACATATAAGCGACAGGCAATAAAAATCTTAATAAATCAGAAAAAAGTACATCTAAATTATTAAAATATAACCTATTTCTTTGTATATACAATATATTGTATATACAATATATATGATTTCTATTACTTTTATCACATTTTACTTTATTATATATTAGCTTCCTCTATTGTTTAATTGTATTATACTTTGATAAATGCATCAAAGACATATTTTGGTACATCATCATCAATATACAAAAAGGCTAATATTAGAATAAATGTACCAAAATAATATGCATGCATATTAAGGAACAGGAATGCAATGAGAAATAAAATAGATTAGACTAAAAAGAAAGTATATAAAATGTAAAATGTAAGTTCACGATAAAACAAATCTGAAGTTTAAGGGTCGATTGCACCAACATTATTTTGGCTTTAAGTCTTGTTTAAAACCAAAAATATGTCTTTCTTTATTTAGAAAGAAACATAAATAAGATATAGGTATACATATTTTTGTTCCAAAAGAAAATGTATTGTTGCAATCGGGCTTGTCCGATTATTAATTTTAAGGTTAACTTGCAGTTGTAAAACATATTTTATAGTGAATTATATAATAATATATTTAGTGAAAGATATAATATATTTTACACAAAATAAGATAAATTTTGAAAGAAATGAAAAGGATTTATATTTACGAAAAATTATATAAAAATATACAGACTTACTTTCACATCGTCATGCGGCAAGATATCACAGGAAAAAGACCGGTAACCCACCATCATAGAAAAAACACTATCACAAACCGCGTGGCGTGTATGTTTACGCGCCAAAACGTTCTGCACTCAAATGGCTCCATCTATACGACATCCTGAACGAATATTCAGCGTAATTCAAAAGTATATCTTGAAAATATACGCGAATATACTAATAATAATATACTGTAAGAAATATTAAAAGTATATTCTAAGAATATACGAAAAATAATATATTGCAAGAGATATTATAAAGATATTCTCAGTATCTTATGTATATTGCGTAGATTAACAGTATGTGTACAGAATATTCGAATGATATCATGTGCTGTGTGGGTTAGTACTACCTTTTCTATTGGTTCTGTGATTATGATTATGCGAATGTAACTTTACTTTAAAATGTCGGGCGGCATCGATTTGATTAATTTCATCTGGCAAACTTTTTGATAATTTTGGAAAATGCCGTATTGTGTAATCCCAAATTGTGGATCTCGGCGTGGAAAAAAAAAATATGAAGCAGAAAATTATGTTAGTTTATTCACACCTCGCACAGTAAGTATAAAGAACTGACGCATATCACTATAATAACATATATCATCAGCATTTCACTCTGTTAGTGTCGATTTTTACATAATATATATGCGTTTTAATATTATTTGTTATATTTATACAGAATGATATGTTATTGACATGGCAACAGGCAATGGACCGTGCTGGAATATGTGTTACGTTACGTAAATGTAGTCACGTTTGTGAATTGCATTTTCGACAGGACGAAGTCGAAAAATATTTCATCACTAATTTACCAAATGGAAATATTTTCAAATTGTTAAAAGAAAGGGCGACTTTGAAAAAGGGGCTGTGCCTTCTATATTAATGAAGCAACAAATTCTTGCAGAGAGCACGTTACTGTCGAGTAACAGACTTCCTGATGATAAGCAAGAAAATTATTGCCAATCTGTAGCCAAAGATTACTCTATTAACAAGGATAATAATAATAATAATATATGTGATGTTGATTTCGTACACTCTATGCAATCACCACCGATGCATCGCAATTCTATTGAGGATTTTCTGGTGATACGAGACAAAGTGGATACGATCCAGCTTCCAACGCAACAGTGGTTTTCGAAAGTTTTTCCTGATAAAGTCTGTTGGACAAATTGGAACGATCCTTACAACACTACAGTCCGTGTAACATTATTAAAAGATATGACAATTACGGTAAGTATCACAAAAGCAGTGGTTTCTGGAAGGGATGTCCTTCACAAAGGCATATTAGTGATAAAATAATAAATTATTAAAATAAATTTAAAATTATATATTATTAAACTATATATTAATTTTACAAATATTTTAAATGTAATAAATATTCTGGTATATCAATTAATGCATTTGGTCATTACTAATCAAAAGTGTACAATAATTTACAATATTGTCATTTTATGTAGCGCAGAGGATATATACATTTATGTGTCGAAATTGAAACCTTTCTTTGTAATCAAATTATAATTTGTTGCAGGTATTTATCGAAGACAAAGAGGTGCATGTAACCGAATTGGAAGAAATATCTAGCATCGAGGAAATGTTCGATGTATAATATTAAAAAAGGTATCAACTTTACTTCCTTGTCCAGGAGTAGGAATAGGAGATGAAAAAAAGTGAGTGTATAATAAAAATGTCCTGTACCTTTAATTTAATAAACACCTAATGTGTAATATACTTGAAGTAAAAATTATTTGTATGTTATACAGGGCAGAACATTGTGTTGGATATATTTGGCGAAAAACTGATGGTGTACCCGGTCGTCCTAGTCGAAGGTGCGCAGAGTGCAATAAAACACGATGCTTGGTTATTAGACGAAAACGAGATACGGCTAAGAATAAGTGCAATGGCGAGAAAAAGACAAGAAACATGCGTAATAAAGTTAAAAATTGGCTAAAAAAAATTATGAGATTCCGACGAAAGGTACGTGTAAACAAATTTAGCATACGTACAAGACAAAACTAATTATTGAATTGAAGACAATTGATTCTTTTGTACTAAATTATCAAATTTGCAAACATTTTATTTTATTTATTAGAGAAATAGTCAACAGTTGAAATAAAAAGAAGTACTCTTCGATTAAATCAAATATTCTTGATTTTAGTAATTTATTTGATAAATACCTATACTTTCTATATAAATATCTATATTTGCAGATTACGGGATTAAAGCAACGCATTACTTCTTTACGAAATAGATGTGCTGCGGCTGATGCAGACGTTGTTGAGGCGACAATTTCAAAGTTGCCGGAAGCTCAAAAAATGGCAGTGCGAGCTTGTTTTGCTGCATCAAATGTTAAAAGTATGCAAGGCATGAGGTACAATAACCAGTGGATTTTTGAATGCCTTCTTTTAAGAATTAAGAGTAGGCGTGCGTATGAGCACATTCGGAAACACAAAATCCTTGTTTTGCCGTGCAAAAAAACCCTCGATCGATACATTCAAAACATGAAAGGCATGTACGGGTTCCAATAAAGTACATTCGATGTATTGAAACAGAAGACTGCACACATGGAAATTACAGAAACGCACGGTACGTAGTCTATTTTGAATAACGTAATCTTTCCAGCACTATATATTATATACATATAATATAGCACCAATATAATTGTAACCGTTTTGCCATAGGAGTGCTGCTTATTGATGAGATGAAGCTGTCGCAGACAGTGTCTTTTAGCAGTGCAAGACTGGAGATGCAAGGTTTCACGAACCTAGGAAAGTACACTCCTCTGCATGACCGAAGAAAAAGAGGTGATCACGCGCTCGTAGTAATGTTTCAACCTTTCCGAGGAAAATGGGTGCAGTCGCTAGCTTGTTTCCTAAGCAAAGGTTGTGCATCAGGAACTGTGCTTCATCAAATTATAATGGAGTGCATTATACTTACGGAAAAGTCTGGATTGCACGTGGATGTGGTCACAACGGACGGAGCTACCTGGAATAGATCAATGTGGGCTAAATTCGGAATAACAGCGGATAATGTCAGCTGCGAACACATTGTGGACAATTCTCGTAGACTCTGGTTCATTTCCGATTTTTCCCATCTGATTAAGTGTCTACGAAACTTTCTCATTCAATTCGCAGAAACATGGGTAAAGAAAACAATACATACCATTCATAAGTCGATTGCGACATACGTACAAGTGGTTGCTTGCAGAAAAGAAAGTAGTTTTCTCGCGTTTTTTGTGATTTTTCTTCAATATAGAATTGTACTGTATCGTATAGGTTCTCATATCTACAAAGATAAACGTAGAAACAAAAATGAGCATGTATTCCTCATTTTTCACTATTTTCCAATATAGTAAATAACTGAATAAACAATTCTGTAGTATTCCAACCTTATCTACACATCGTGTTTTGTGATGGATTGTTGTCATTATTTTCAAACTCCTGACGGTATAATCAAGCTTTCGCACTGGTACACTATAGTAAAAATAGAAAACCGAAAAGGTTTTAATTTGAAGGTTGCGTACAAGCTTACTGAGGACCACATAAAACCGCAATATTTTCAAAAAATGAATGTTGCTTTGGCATTTGAAGTACATAATTTTTTTAGACGTGTAATTTAACATGATTGTATATGTAATATTTGACGCATCTAACTTAACTGTAACATTTTTTCTAGTTTTTCGGAGCAGCAGACGCTATGGAACTTTTTGAATACGAGCCGGACCTACGTGATTCGAAGCCAGCACAATCCTTTTCCCGCAGAATGAAACGTTTAATTCAGGCTATGAATTGTCGAACACCGTATGGTACTATGAAACCAGGCAGTGAATCTTGGAAAGTAATAACACACTTCATTGCTTTTACTTTATACTGTACTTTACTTTATAATAATACACAATGTTATACACTTACTTTATACGACTTTAAACTTGTATTGCAGATAGTAGAAGATTTTATTACGTACATAGAGAAATGGGAAAATGAGGCTAAAAACAATGGCTATCATTTCATGTCGGACTCAACATTCTACGGACTTAAGGTTTCACTGACAGCTACGTTGCAAATTTGCAAATATCTCACTGAAGACGTGGGTTTTAAGTATCTGATGACAGCGAGGCTAAATCAGGATGCTTTAGAGGTACTATATTGCATACTGAGTGTTGCTGTTATTGTAAATGTTCCCTTTGAATTATGTCATTGTTGTATTCACATTTTGATTGCTTTTATAGCGCTTCTTCGGAATGATGCGAAGCTGCTGTGGGTGTAACGATCATCCAGATTCCTCTTTATTTATACAAATATATAGACTTGTATCAACGTACTCATTGGTGAAGCCGCCAAAAGGAAGCAATATCTCCGGCGGAGAGATATTAAACGTCTTAATTAACATCAAAGACCTTCCAAATGCAAATGACAGAAAAGCACAGTGGAATGCTCAACTAGACACGATAATCGACAGAGGAAATAATATGGATATTCTTCCTGAAGCAGTTTCTATATTACAAGAACACGACTATTCTAGTTGCAGTACATCTGAGTTCGTCTTGGCGTATGTGGCTGGATATATTGCTCGAAAAGCAACAAGATTCGCAATATTTCAGATCGATGGTGTAACTGCAGTGTGTGAAAATTGCATACAAAGCACGCAATTACCATCCTCCGAAGATATGCCAGCGAGTTACAAACTCATTGCATTACAATCAAGAGGATCTCTTATATACCCCTCTGTAGCGTTGGTATCATTAATATCAGTCCTTGAAAAGGCTACTTTGGACACGCTGAATCTTCATATTTTGAATGCGGAAACTTTGTTTGAAGTCACTAAAGCCATCGAAAGTATTTCACCACTTCCATTCGTTGGATGTCCAGAGCACGAAAAGAAGTTAACTCATGCAGTGTTACGATTCTTCTTAACGACCCGTATGCAATTTATTTGCAAACAAGCAAATAAAAACACAAATACAGAGAATCTGCAGACTAAAGAAAGGAAGAAAGCGGCTAAGTTGACATATACAAAGGCAGGTTCTGAAACGCGGAAACGAAAAATACTCCTATCAACAGAAAACACAAAGCCAACAAGCCAACATGAAAATCGGAAAAAACAGAAAGTACAGGGAAAATGTTAATTGTTAACAAATACTTTTACTTTTATTTAACTTGTCTCTCATTTCGTCTTTTTATTCAACACGTACAAAATATACAATTACAATAGATGCTGCTTTCAGAAATACAGTCGCTTCTTATTTTAATTAACCGACAATGGTTTCAAATTATTTACAATTTTACTTCACGATATAATGTATAATTTAAAAACAGTAAATGAATGTAGAGTAATCTCTATATCCCTTATAAAGTTAAGTTGTTGACATCTTTCAGAAGATTTATTAATTCTTTGACACATCCAATCTCTTTATGTATTTTGTCAAAGGAAATGTTACACCGCCCAAGTAAACCGTCACTCTTAAATCTAAATGGACAGTCACTCTCTTCCGAAATTCACAAGTTCGTTTAATTTGACGAAAACGAAGAAATTTGTCATCTCCTGAACAGACCCAATTTGTGCAGGGCAATTTTACTGCTTCCTTGTGTTCCACTAGCCATGTAAAGCTAAATTTTTCTGTAGCACTTCGTACAGGATTTGCCATTAATGGATCAGATAGATCTGTAACTTTTCTGCAACAACAGAAAATAGTGCAATTAGCCATATAAACAGAGTAATTGCTGGCACATTTGTAGCATTTTGGAGCATTTCACATTATAGTGATAATACATACATGTATTTCATAGAATGCGATTAATCTTAAAACAATAATAATACTTTACGCATAATTGTTTTGTTTAGATTTACATATTAAATTACAATATAAAAGATCCAGGTATACTTTTCTCTTACCTCGAGTTGCTTATTGATGTGCACATGATTCTGTACGAAAAATTCGCCAATTATTGCATACAACGTATAAAATTATATGCCACAGTCAGATAATATTAAAATTGATGCCGTCACGATTCGCCTGACTTTTTTAACCGAAAGACGCTATTCTTCGTTCCTGCATTTATCGATTATTTGCAGACATTTGCAGAATAGGTTATAAGGTTATATTCGCATAATCGCAGAACCAATAGAAATGGTAGTATTAACGTTTCATGCGACGCGAGTGGCCAAATCTCGAACTCGTTTTTACGACGGAATTCGGGTCCACTTGTTTCACCCAAAGTTCGCTCTCCTTATCCTACTTCATGAAAGAAATACTTAAAACGTTAAAACGACATGCAAGCTTTTGTTTTCGTTTCTTATTTATATCGTTATCATGGATATACATATAATATACAAGGTATGTAGTAAAGCTTGAATAAACGCTTAAGGACGGATTTTCTGACCAATTTTAAAACTCGTTTCTCAGTGAACATGTCAAAAAGATCATCATTTTTTGCAAATTTCTAATTTTTATCATAATTAATATTTAATAATTTAATATTTTAACTCAAAGATTATTATCTTTAATTTTCTCCAACATTTTTGCCGAGGAAAAAAGAGAAATCATTTTCAATTTAGTCAGAAAATCCATCCTTAATTCATGATTCAATCTTCAATGAATACCCTATAATAATTAGTGTTGCTTGCTTCTCAAGTCTGACATAAGCAAAATTTGTCGTAATTATTAATCGCTAATTAGCAAAGACAAGAGTGTTTAGTTTTATTTTTTATTTCTTGCTCTCTCACACACAGAAAAATTCATTATTCGGATACAAATTAGAAATCAAATCCATAAGATAATGGCCCGAAAGATTTGATTCGAATCAATTCGGATATTCGGATTTTGAACTTATGGATTATTCTATTCAAATATTCGGATTTAAAATTCGGATAATATCATTATCCGAATAATCGGATACCCGGATATCTATAGATTCGGGCAAAATCGTCAACTCTAATAAAGACTGTGATAGACAAATTCTCTGCTTCGCTTTTATTACAATTCTATGTTTGTACGCATGGGCGTCCGCAGAATTTTTTCCAGGGGGGGAGGCAATCACTTTCAGATTAATTGATAAAAAAATTTATACTTCAATATTTTTATATAATTTGTAACAGCTCTTTAGAAAATTTTAATCTACAAATAAAAAGGCAATAAGAGCTAATTAAGTTCTATACTAGAAATTTATTTGCGAAAAGATTTATAACATAAAATATTAAATATTAGACAGAAATAAATTCGTTCGTATGTTTCGGTTGTCTTTTTCAACCTTCTTCAGCGCATCAATTAAAATTAAAGATTAGTAGAAATTAACAATAAATTATTCATCACTGTCATTATAATAAAACTATACGGAGTCAAGCTATATTCTAACACACGAGATCAACGCATTTATAAAGCATGAGCATTTTTAGTATATATTCTATTCCTCATAACGTCATTATATGTAATTGTCGCGAAACAGATCTCTCGCTAATTGTTCTGTTAGGAGGTCGGTTGCGAATCACGATAACAGCCATTGTTAATATGTCTATAAAATCATAAGTATACGAAAAATTAACATTGAAGATAAGTAAATTAATAAAAATAGACTTACAGCTAAATCGAGTAAGATATTATATTGTGACGTGGAGGCACAGATGTTGATTGCTCGAGGTTACAATAACGAATGATTTTTATCTCCCAAAGAGACGACCACACAACTGAGAAAATAGTTAGTTGTTCATATTTTTTAATTTTTAAATCTTAGGTAGTCTATGTATTATATCGTCATAAATTACTGGCAAGCCATCAATATCTGTTTTTAAATTAAGACTGTTATTTTGCCTTTTTATAAATATCATCTCTGAAATCAATCTTTTGTTATATTGTGATTCTTTGTCAAGTATTTTTACATCGTCCCAACAAAATTCATGATTATGTTTTAATCTATGGTCAGTGATTACAGATTTTTTTACGTTTCTGTGTATATTAGATCGATGTTCTAGTAGATAATTTCCTACTAGTCTGACCAACATACGATGCATTGCACTCTTTACAGTCTATCGTATATATCACATTGGTGTTTGAAACCTTAGGAATAGGATCTTTGTGTACTTTGATATATTTATTCAATTTGTTAAGACTTTAAAAGAGAGTTTAACATTCGTATCTTTAATGATGTTTCTATATTGTTCAGTGAGTGTCGGTAAAAATGGGATGCAAAAATACGAGACTTTCACATTTTGGTCATTCTTGTTTGTAAGAATATTTCGTTTTTCTATTAAATGTTTTAGTCTTTGGTTCATTGTGTCAAAAATTAATTTCAGAGGATAATTATTTTCAAGTAATATTTTGATTAGTAACTCTAAATTTTTTTTATGAAATTCTGGATTTGATAATAAGAAGGCTCGATCAACTAGCCTCATTATCGTACCTCGTTTTTGACTCATAGGATGTTGAGACAGGAAGTTCAAATATCTACCAGAAAATGATTTTTTATGGTACCAATCATATATAATGTTGTTATTTTTTAATATCAATGTTAAGTCGAGAAAATTAATTTTATTATTATCTTGAATTTCAAGAGTAAACTGGATTCTTTCGTGAAAAGAATTAAATAGATTTAATGTGTGATCTATGGAATCCGATGGAGCAGCCATTATTATATCATCAACGTATCTAAAGTATATGGGTGGACAAAACTTTAGTAGTTGAAAAGCTTTATTTTTAAATCCTGTAATACAATATCAGCTATGATAGGAGATAAAGGACCCATTGGTGTGCCGAAGGATTGTCGATAAAAAACATTGTTAAAAGTAAAATACGTAGAATTTAACACGAAGCTTACTCCAATTAAAAATTTAGACTTAGGGAGATTGCAATTATTTTCAATATATTGCCATCTATTGGAAACACTCGAGAACTAAATCAATAGGTACGTTAGTAAAAAGTGAGATAACATCAAGAGATAATAATTTGTAGTCATCTTGGATGTAAACCTCTAAAATTTTGTTAACCACATCGAAACTATTTTCTATGTGGCTGTTACAGACAGGGAAACAATTATTCATATTTAATATTTTTACATCTTTTAGTATTAAAGCTTTTTCATCGCGACAAGGTAGATGTAAATCGAGAAAGGTTTTTGTTTTTTTTTTTTTGTATTTTTAAAATTTTATTTTAATTTTTTTAATTAAAAAATTTTCTATATTTTTTTAGAATAAAAATAAAAAGTAATTTAAAACTTTTAAAAGTAAAAAAATAAGTATTTAAAAAATTTGAAATGAAAACAGCGGATATATTTTTAATTTTAATTAAACATAAAAATCAGTTTTCTTTCATCCTAACCGAACTTGTCTATAACTTTATTTATGAATCCTTCTTCGTCATTTTTAATCATTTTCCTATGAATGCTTAACATACAGTCGCTTAATTTTAATTCATATAAAGTAGAGCGGAGCCATGTTTTTACCCTCCGTAATGTACTGAATGACCTTTCTATTGTTGTTGTAGTAACTGGCAAAGATAAAGATCTCAGAAGTTCATGTTAAATTGCAGATACAAAGGCAGCTATAAACATGTCCTCACTATTGCTGATTTCACTTATAATCTTATGCTATACTGGTCCATCATTAAACAAGCTACCACTCTTGTTGATTTTGAACAATTTTTTTCGCTCTTTTGGTGTCAAAGCTTTACAATTAGATGGATATAACTGGAAAATATTAAATATACACTTATTTTCCTCAGAAAATGTAATTGTAAGAGAACTAATGAGTGAGTCTATATATGGCAAAAACAGACTAAATTTGAAATATTTTTTGGGAATATTTGTTGTATAATTTGCTCTTTTGTTTTGAAACAATCCGAATTGTAATATCTACTCCAATTGATTGAGTAAAGCTTTCGCATTCTGTGAAAATGTTACCAAATTTATCCCGCTCATCTTGAAGAATATTATGCGCCTAATGTGATTTTGACAACCCAGCAAATTTATTTGTGTATTTTGCAATTATTTTCAATATATTGCCATCTATTGGAAACACTCGAGAACTAAATCAATAGGTACGTTAGTAAAAAGTGAGATAACATCAAGAGATAATAATTTGTAGTCATCTTGGATGTAAACCTCTAAAATTTTGTTAACCACATCGAGGGTCACTATTTATATTTCGGGAATTGGCAACACTGATGTCATGTGAGTCCATCTGACGGTTCCATCGTAAAGTTTGACATTTTTGACGATATACGTACTCAGAACATTTTGTCATACGGACGCTATTTGTTTATTTTATATTTAGTTGAAAGTTTCGTCTCGGCAAAAAATGGAACTGAATCGTGAACATTTTCGTGCGATGATTTTTTACGACTTTCGACGTGGATTATCACAACAAGAGTGCGTCAATCAACTTAATTTGACTTTTGGCGATGAAGCTCCATCAAAAACCACTGTGTATCGCTGGTATAGTGAATTCAATCGTGGTCGTAGTTCGCTGTCCGACGAGTTTCGTGAAGGTCGTCCAAAATCGACTGTAGTGCCAGAAAACATCGATGCTGTGCACGAAATGATTAAGCAAGATCGTCATGTAACCTATTGTGAGATTGAGGCATCCCTAAGCATTAGTTCCACCAGCATATATGCGATTTTACATGAACACTTAGCTGTGCGAAAGTTATGTTCGCGTTGGATCCCACATAATTTGACAATTGCTCAAAAAAAGGCTCGTGTCGATTGGTGCAAAGAAATGCTTAAGAAATACAATCGCGGTGCTTCAAAAGACGTTTATAAAATCGTGACAGGTGACGAATCATGGATATATTCGTATGAGCCCGAAAGTAAGCAGCAGTCGACTGTATGGGTGTTCCAAGATGAACCAAATCCAACAAAAGTTGTTCGCGCACGAAGCATTTCAAAGAAAATGGTGGCCTGTTTCTTCGGAAAAACTGGTCATATTGCAACAGTGTCTCTAGAGGATCGTAGAACAGTAAATTCTGAGTGGTACACAACCATCTGTTTGCCAGAAATCTTCGGTGAAATAAGGAAAACAAACAAGAGACGTCGGATTGTTCTTCATCATGACAATGCGAGCTCACACATCGGCTCAAACAAGAGAATATTTGAGCACTCAAAACATCGAATTGATGGGTCATCCGCCGTACAGCCCTGATTTGGCACCCAATGATTTCTTTTTGTTCCCATCCGTGAAGAATAAACTGCGTGGTCAACGATTTTCATTGCCCGAAGAAGCTATTGAAGCGTTCAAAAATCATGTTTTGGAGATACCTCATTCGGAATGGAATAAATGCTTTGAAAATTGGTTTAAGCGCATGCAAAAGTGTATCGATCATCGTGGCGAGTACTTTGAAAAACAATAAAAATATATTCGCAACTTAACTATTTGTTTTTGTTCCTATTCCCGAAATATAAATAGTGACCCTCGTAAAACAGAAATTTGTTTCAATATTTCAGAGTATTTTACCATAATAAAAACGCATATTAAAAATGTAGGTTTAGTAGAAACATTATATAAATAAAATGCTTTTTTTGTCTACCATTTGTTGTCCCTTCTGAGATTTTATGTAATTGCTCTTATTTTTAAGTGCCTTTTAAATAATTCAATAGTTTTATGCTTCTCTATTCAGCGGGTTTCGCATAGTATAGGGATTGAAGGAAGAAGCTGTCTACGGATGTTGTTTTCTCTAAAGAAATTTATTATTTCTTTTATGGTCCTAATAGTATTTCTAATTTCATTTAATTTAACAAAATTAAACAAATCAAATATAGTAGGCCAACTGAACGAGCAAATAAATAAGGTGTAAAAATTTATTAATAGTTAAATAATTAAATTAACATTCCGTTACAGAATCGATATAAATTGTAAACGTTTCGACTGCACTACAGTCTTTATCAATACATAAAAGTTAAATATTAAAATACAAAGTTAAATGTTAAAAATACAAAGTTAGTTAAATATTAAAATATAAAATTAAAACGATTCTTCGCTGTTGACCAATAGATATGCAAGGCGATTGGTCTGAGATGCCAAGTTATGCGGCATTTAAACATGCTGCGGATATAATACGCGAATTAAATCAATGTCAGAGAAAATTAAAAAATCTTTCAACTTACATTATCGTTTTAACAAGTCCTTTTTCCCGATATTTCAAGTGTGTGTTGCGAAGTCTGAATAACAAATGTCAAAATAGAGAGCGTGATGTATTTATTTATTACCAATGTTTTTTCTAAATTATGATTCAGCAAGTTTTTTAAGTATGTCAAAATAACTACTGTCTAACAATTCGGTGTCTTTATTTAAATTAATTCCATTTTTCTGTTCTTTAATGTGGATATATGCAACATTCTATTAGGGAAAACAATACAAGATTCCGACATAATAGTTTCATTGGACGTTGTTTCATTATTTACTAATGTTTCCGTAGATCTTGCATTAAACGGTATTAATAATAGATGGCATTTTATAGAGTCACACACAAAGATTCCCAAAAATGAATTCATAGGTATGATAAAATTTATATTAACTTCTACATTTTTCACTTTCAATAACATAACTTACAAACAAATTTATGGGACTCCTATGGGTTCCCCACTTTCTCCGATCATTGCCGATATAATCATGCAGGACTTGGAAACATTGGTAATTAGTAATTTAAATTGCGAAATGACTTTTTATTTCCGTTATGTAGACGACATTATTTTATGCACTTCCGCTGACAATATTACATATGTTTTGAACGAATTCAACAATTATAACGATAGACTACAATTTACATTGGAAAAAGAGGATAATCGGTGTATAAGCTTTTTAGACATAATGATCAAAGTAATAGATAATAAAATTTATTTAGATTGGTATCACAAAAAGACATTCTCAGGTAGATTACTTTCATTTTTTTCAAATCATCCGACTTGTCATAAAATAGGAACAATTTATAACTTGGTAGATAGAGCTTTATTACTATCACATCCGCAATTTCACAAAAAAAATATAGAGAAAGCTATTAACATTTTGCTATCCAACGGTTATCCTCTTGATCTAATTTTCACAGAAATAAAACGCAGATTAAAAAATCTCTCAACTAAGAAATTTAACAAGCCTAATAATAACAATATAACAGATACTAATAATATTAATACTAACATTAAATATTTTGTCATACCATATATAGAATCAATATCTGAGAAAGTTGCTTCAGCAATAAGAAGACCTGACGTAGTGGTAGGATATCGTTGCAGTAAAAAATTGAATGACTTCATAAAAGTTCAAAAGGACAGAAATAATTGCCCCACGAATTCTAACGTTATTTATAAATTGAATTGCAACGATTGTGACGCCACATATGTCGGACAGACAAAAAGACAGTTAGGAACGAGACTTAAAGAACATAAAAATAATATTAAATTAGACTCTGCTAGACATTCGGTTGTCACGGAACACATTCTAAACGAACAACATACATTTGACTGGGACAATATTAAAATTATGGATCATGAAAAGAATTACCATAAAAGACTAATATCTGAAATGATCCACATTAAAGAACAGAAAAATGGAATTAATTTAAATAAAGACACCGAATTGTTAGACAGTAGTTATTTTGACATACTTAAAAAACTTGCTGAATCATAATTTAGAAAAAACATTGGTAATAAATAAATACATCACGCTCTCTATTTTGACATTTGTTATTCAGACTTCGCAACACACACTTGAAATATCGGGAAAAAGGACTTGTTAAAACGATAATGTAAGTTGAAAGATTTTTTAATTTTCTCTGACATTGATTTAATTCGCGTATTATATCCGCAGCATGTTTAAATGCCGCATAACTTGGCATCTCAGACCAATCGCCTTGCATATCTATTGGTCAACAGCGAAGAATCGTTTTAATTTTATATTTTAATATTTAACTAACTTTGTATTTTTAACATTTAACTTTGTATTTTAATATTTAACTTTTATGTATTGATAAAGACTGTAGTGCAGTCGAAACGTTTACAATTTATATCGATTCTGTAACGGAATGTTAATTTAATTATTTAACTATTAATAAATTTTTACACCTTATTTATTTGCTCGTTCAGTTGGCCTACTATATTTGATTTGTTTAATTTTGTTAATTTATACGAGCCTTTCATTAATTAATTTCACTTAATTTGTTTAAATCATGGATAACCTAGTTTAGCCTATGCGATAAACAGTGAACAAAATAAATATTGGGATATTTTCTTTGAATAATGTTTTTAACTCCATTTTCATTTCCAGCCATTGCAGCGCATCCGTCATATCCCTGTCTGTGGCGGTACTCGCCACAAGAAGCGCGGCGGCGTTTAATTCCGCCGCTGCCGCTAGGCGGCGCACGCCCGCGAGACAAACCGGTACACGAGATACAACGCGCGCACTACATAAGTAAGCAGCACGGAGTACCGAGTCTCTCCGCTAGGCGTCGCGCGCCAATGTTGCTTTTCCGCAGTTAAGATTCCCGCAGGAAGAAATATAAGTAAGACAGACCTCCTGCGGAATCCACAATAAGTTTTTAGCGCATTTTCGCTCAAGAGATCTCCGGCGCCTCGATGTAGGGATGGGCGATACAGTCCGAAGTATCATCAAACATTTCATTGTTTGTATTAGAAGAAACATATCGTTTTGTTTCTTTTATTAATGTTTCATGATAAGCCCAAAAAGAAAATTGTTTTGATATACAGAATCAGAATGAAAATTATTTTCCTTTTCTTTGTGTGCATTATTTTTAGTGGCAATATTTAACATATCTGTTATTTTATTTATTGCATGACAGCATGCAATTCTATCTACAAAATGAATTTTTTTGAATCTAGGGTCTAGAATAGTAGCAATCGCAATGAGAGATTTATGTTCAATATTTTTAAATCGTGCTTTAAATTCTTGTATCAAAACTTTTTTTTATATAACACCCTACTTCACTAATAGGTTTGCATGATTCTAACTGATTTGCTAATGTGTGTATTATCGGTATAACTTGACTGCCAGTAACATACATTTCACCAGAAAATATAGTTGTTGCTGTTTTAAATGGTTCCAACAATTGCATAAATTCTTTTATAGTTTGCAATTCTAATGCCGATAACATTGGTGGAGTTGTAGGATGTTGTAAAAGAATCAATCCAATTTTGTCGGATAATTGGATAAATCGATGAAGCATATCAAACGTGGAATTCCACCGCGTGTCAACGCTTTGAATTAATGTTAGATTGGAATGTTCTCGCAATAAATCTGAAAGAACTACACTTTTTTTAAAGAAAGTTACAACAGATTTGACTTTTTTACATAATGAATTTACAATTTCATCTTCTTCTATAATTTTAGCAAGAACCAAATTCAATGTATGCGCATAACAACCTAAATATTTTTTAAAAAACTCCATCTTCATCTCGACTAAGAGCCAAACGCGATGTTATTGCGACAAATTAATATTTAGAAATTTTTGGAAACTGAGGAATTTGAATCCTATGGTTGGGATCTCAGAAATTCCCCTTGTTCCTTCTCTTAACATCCCCTGTAAGAAAAAGACGAGAAAAATATTGGTCCGAAAGTCGGCTGAATCGGGAATCGAACCCGAGACCTTCCGCTTGCCGGGCGACTGCTCTTCCAACTGAGCTATTCAGACACTTACAAATCAATATTTCTCTCAATGTTTATAACCCCCCACCCCCCACCAAGGCGTCGTACCTGGTCTAAACGCAACAAACATTAATAAGAATTTGTCAGTCAGCTCTCCTATTTTTTAAAAAACTCCATCTTCATCTCGACTAAGAGCCAAACGCGATGTTATTGCGACAAATTAATATTTAGAAATTTTTGGAAACTGTCTTTTTCTTACAGGGGATGTTAAGAGAAGGAACAAGGGGAATTTCTGAGATCCCAACTATAGGATTCAAATTCCTCAGTTTCCAAAAATTTCTAAATATTAATTTGTCGCAATAACATCGCGTTTGGCTCTTAGTCGAGATGAAGATGGAGTTTTTTAAAAAATAGGAGAGCTGACTGACAAATATTCTTATTAATGTTTGTTGCGTTTAGACCAGGTACGACGCCTTGGTGGGGGGTGGGGGGTTATAAACATTGAGAGAAATATTGATTTGTAAGTGTCTGAATAGCTCAGCTGGAAGAGCAGTCGCCCGGCAAGCGGTAGGTCTCGGGTTCGATTCCCGATTCAGCCGACTTTCGGACCAATATTTTTCTCGTCTTTTTCTTACAGGGGATGTTAAGAGAAGGAACAAGGGGAATTTCTGAGATCCCAACCATAGGATTCAAATTCCTCAGTTTCCAAAAATTTCTAAATATTAATTTGTCGCAATAACATCGCGTTTGGCTCTTAGTCGAGATGAAGATGGAGTTTTTTAAAAAATAGGAGAGCTGACTGACAAATATTCTTATTAATCTAAATATTTTTCTTCACCAAAACCTTCTATTATAGCTTTTTTATGTTGGACGCATTATCAGAAACAACAACTATACGTTGCAATGAAATACTCCATTTCTCAACTATATCGAGCAACCACTCTTTTATATTATCAGATGTGTGCCTATCATTTAATTTAGTGACTCCTATCATAACAGTTTTTTTATTATTATTTATGTGATAGTGTGCGGTTACTCCGAGGTAACTTTTTGTATTTACATCAGTCCAAATGTCTGTCGTAAGCGCTATGTCCTCTACATTAGATAATTGCTCTTTTATCAAATTTGATAAATAAACATATTTTTCTTCAATTAGAGACGTTATCACTTTTCTACTTAGAATGGTGTATAAGGGACTCACACATTTTATAAAAATCTGAAAGCCTTCTTTCTCCACTGTAGACAAAGGCATATTGTCCTTTGCTATCATAAATACGAGTTTATTTGTGATTTCCGATGCTTTAGATCCTCCATCTAAAAAAAATGAAAATTAAATTACCACATTTCCTTATCTGAACAAATACTTTCTTTATGTTCTAATAAAAATGTATTTTGTATACATATATTAAATATTTATTAAATGTCTTAAATATCTTTATTAAATATCTATTAAATATCTATATACGTTAAAAGATTATTTATTTAATTTAAATTTTAAATATTTGAATAGTATTTAAAATTAATAGATACAAAATTTGGTATGTTAAAAAAACAAATTCTAGCAGAATCAATAACAAATATAATTGATTTAAAATGCAAAACAATATAATTTTATAAGTGATATTTTTTTTCTCTATTTCTTTTTCTACAAGATATAAAATGCTAAAGTTTATATACCTTGGAATGACTTTTGTTTCGAAAAGGCGTCTATAAGTTTCGGTTGTTTTCTCTTGTATTTTAGTGTATTTATAAATGTAGATGATGAACTTGTTGACGGAGACAACGTTAATTCTTCATCGTTGTCTTCTTCATACAATGCAATATCTTCACCTTCACTTGACTATTAATAAAAAAATTTTGTATTATAAAATTATTTTTCAAATTGTATATATCAAATTACATTATACATATATAAGAATATATTTTTTAATTTACTATAGTTATATTAGTTTTTTCTGTTCTCAATTTGTATAAATTGTCTTAACATATATATTTAACATATTATATAAAGATATAGAAATATTACTATTTCTTTCCGTTTTTGTGACTCATCAGAAGAGCTTGTCATTTTGATATTACAAAGGTCCGGATGCTTTTGTTTTAAATGAAATCGCAAATTGGTTGTGTTTCCGCTGGTTTTTATAAATTGTTGGCACAAATTGCATTTTGCGCCTCCCAAACTTTTTATAAAGTGTTTCCAAAAAGTACTCTTTGGCGGCACTAAATATGAAATATAATAATTAATAAAATAAAACAAAATAATACAGTATTATAATATGTTAAAAAGCAATTATTAAAATTATTCTAAAAAATCCAAGGAAAAAGTTGCATTGGAAGAAATTTAAGGAACAATGGAATTGTATGCATACTTTTTTATAGTTAAAAAAGATAGAAGAAATGTAAAGTAAGGATATGTTCTGACGAAAATTAGGACTTTACTTCACACCAAACCAACCAATACTGAAAAAGTAAAACGAACACATTAATCACATGCAAATAATTATTTTTTGATTAATAGCTATACACAAGCAAAGAACAGTTAAATGCAAAATAATAAAAATTGTTAGTTTCTAAAATTTGCTTCTTTTTAAGAAAAATTGTAAAAAGAGACGAAGACATGCTATTTGTCAGATAAAACTTACCCAAAAGTTAGAAGTGTTGAAACAACCGGCTCTTTGTCTTTGTCCAAAGGAGGTTATAAAAATAAACATCAAAATAAACGCAGTAATATTAATCGTTAATGTTAACTGTAGGCATTAGATGGCCTTAGGGCCACATCCACCATTTTGTCACTATAATGCCGACGCTCGAGGCGCATGTGCCATGTATATAAAATAAATAATTTGTCTTTGTAATAAAAGGCGTATCGAAAACCGATATAAGCAAATCTCGTATCGATATACCAAAATATCGGTACTTGAATTATCGATGTTTTATATCGATATTTTAGATCATTAATATTGATATTTACAAATATCGATACAATATCGCCCATCTCTATCTCGATGCCTACTTCTCCCACAAGAATCGGATAAACTACGATAACGGCGGAAAAGGAGAACCTTCCTCCTGGAGAAAAAGAGATCATCGTCCGACGACGGAATCGGTCAACGTCTCTACATTTCCTGGCGAGGAAAGGCTCCGGCCCTCCGAGCCAAGATCCCGGCGCACTTTCGCTTGGCACCTTCCCTACATCGGGCGCAGTGTTAGACGGGCTAGGTTTTCCGCGCATGCGCATTGAATGTAGTATCAATGAAGTAGTCACTCGCATAAAATGGGGTCCTGATTTCCCCCTCTGTTTAATTTTTCTTAAATTATTGAAAATTTTTAAAAATAATTAATAAATTGTATAAAATTATAAATGTAATAAATTTAATTAAAAATGTTAAATATAAACATACAATAAACAAATAATGAAATTATAAAATATATACATATACGTATACCTATGTTATAACACGCAAATTACGAGTTTAGCTTTTATTTATACAATTTATAATTTGAATTATTGATTAATTTTAATATACATAAATTATAATAATATACACGTAAAGAAAAATAAAAGGTTAAGAAGTTTTAACACAATTTAATTTAAAATTGAAATTTATTTGGCAGAAATCAAAGAATACCAACATTTGTTGCATGGGTAAGGAAAACTGCCAAAAATCTTACCAGTATTCTTAACAAGTACGTATTACACATTTTTATAATGGCAAAATACATATTTAATGAAAATAATAATAAACATTTTATTTAATATCTAAGATAAAATACTATATATGCAATATATTGTTACGTCTCTGGTTTACATCCCCTGGGCACCTTCATCCCTTTTCATCCCCTGAGCATCATTGCTAGGAAGGTTGTTTATAGAAAACCAGCGTTCGGATGTTTTTCCGGCGCCATGACTAGATTTAGTCTAGCTGTCGCACCGTGCGGACGCTTACGAGACCGATGAACATTCTGGCCTATTACATATTGTATTTTTTTACTTTATTGTATTGGGTCGTTTCATTAAAACTCCTTTCCATATTACGAGAGTTTGTTCATTCCGGGCGAGAGTGAGAGTGTGACACCTTTCGTGAAACAGCGCAAGAGACGTCCCGAGGACGTAACATTTTGGGGGCTCGTCCCGGGATCGAACAAACAACGAGCTACGAAAAATAATTAAGAAAATGACTACCCATTATTCGCCCAGACTAACCCGTTCACAAGCTCCGCTGCAAACACCACTGAATACGCAGACTCTTTTGGAGGAAAATGTACTGCAAACTGCGCTCCGGAAAATCAGGGAGCTGCAAGAACAACGAGAGCAAGAGCGCACACAATTTGAAGCTTTGCTCCGACAACGCGACGAGAAGCTGCGCCGGCTGGAGCAGAGAATCACCTTGCGGGAGGAAAACGAGCTAAGTCCTTCCAATAATATCGCTTCTTGTATTGTAACTCCGATAATAGAGCTTGCGGGGATATTAGTAGTGATCTTCGCGCAAGAATCGGTTTCAAAGTAAAACCCGATACGTTTGACGGGAAAGTTCCGTTGCGGGAATTCCTCTCCCAATTTCTTTTGATCGCGCGCGAATAATTGGGACAAATCCGCGAAGACCGTTGCTTTGGCCGCGAATTTAAGAAGAAAAGCGCGAACTGTTTTAGAAAATATAGAGAATTTAGATAACCTCAGTTTTGCCGAGTTAAAATCAAAATTAGAATTACTTTTTGAGGAGGGAAATCTTATTCAAAACTATAATATTATTCTTTATTTACGAATCGGAAACAAAAATTCAGGGAAGATCTCGCTTCTTTTGGTGTCGAATTGGAAAGATTGTCGCGACTTGCATATTCCGAATGTCCTTACGCGGTAAGGGATAAAATCGCGTGCGCGCAATTTATCTCTGCTCTCTATGATGGTTTCTTGAGGAGGACCCTTCAATTAGAGGGGATAACCTCTTTAAATTTGGCCATTGAGAGAGCAAAGACTGTAAAAATCATTCAAGGAGAAAATTTTGAAAGAAAGAAAGTTACGGAAAATTTAACAGCGCAAATTTCCAAAAAGTGGGGAGGAACAACGCGCAAAAGGATTTCGATAAGAAAAACGGGAGCAATAATAAGAACAATGAAAACAGCGCGCGAAAGTCAAATCACGAAAATAGAAAACCTTTGAGATGGGGATGGCGAAGAAATAATTTTTCCTCGAAAAGCAAAGAATACTGGACATGTGGAAAAACGGGACATTTTTTATTTGAGTGTCCTGAAAAGAAGGGAAACGCGATTTAGTTGAGCTGTGCGGGGTGAGCTCAACTTTTTCCGAAAAAGCCCCGATATCGAATCGATTTGTAGATTTTAGTGTTGGTAGAATTAGAGAAAATGATTTTTATTATCTCGGAGAGATTAACGATAAAAAATGTTCTTTAAAAATAAACACGGGCTCCGATGTTTCACTTATAAATGAAAAATTGTTGAATAAGGATGTAGAAAAAATTCAAATTAAAAATTGTAATTTAAAATATCCTACGGGAGAAAAAGTTCTAATTAAATTTCTAGTAGAAGTTAGAGTAGAGATTGGAAGATAATGTGTTTCTATTCCTATGTTTGTCGTATTGTATTATCATAAATGATAATTGTATTTTGGGAACAGACTTTCTTAAAAAGATTAATTTACAAAATATTTTTGATGATGAATTTAACGAATTAAAGTCAAAAGAAAATAAAACTTTTAATTGTGCTAGAATTAAAAACTCTTGTAAAGTTCCAACTATTTTAAAAAATCTTTTTGAAAATAATTCTTTAAATTTAAAAGAAACAGAAAAAAATTTTGGCAAACTTCTTAAATGATTTCTCTAATGTATTTTCTGAAAACATTGTGGCTGGCAACTGTAGTGTTGTAGAACATGTCATTAACATAAAAGACTTTCTCCCCATTAAGCAGGTACCTCGTTGAATTCCCATTTATTTAAGGAAGGAAGTAGATAAAATTATTGAGGACATGAAGGAACAAGGAGTAATAGAGGAATCGCAAAGTTCATGGATCTCTCCGGCCGTTATAGTGAAAAAGAAAGACGGCAGTATAAGATTTTGCATTGATTATCGGAAATTAAATAATGTGACGATAAAAGATTCATACCCTCTCCCCAGGATTGACGATATTTTAGATCAACTCTAAGGTAACTCTTGGTTTTCCATTAGATTTAAAGAACGGTTATTGGCAACTAAAAGTCCGTTCCGAGGACAAAGAAAAGACGGCTTTCTCTATCGGCAGGGGTCTGCGGCAATTTACAGTAATGCCGTTTGGTTTATGTAATGCTCCCGTGACTTTCGAACGATTAATGGAAAAAGTCTTATATGGCCTTTTATCGAACAAATGTTTAGTATATTTAGATGATGTAATAATTTTCGGAAAAACTTTTGATGAAATGTTAGAGAATTTGAATTTAGTATTTTTGCGATTAAAAGAAACTAATTTAAAAATGAATCCAAAAAATGTATTTTTTTTTCAAAGCAATGCGAAATATTTGATACATATTATTTCAGAAGAAGGCATTACTACGGATCCCGAAAATATTATAGCCGTGAGAGATTGGCCGGTCCCCCATACTAGAAAACAGTTACGAAGTTTTCTCGGTTTTTGTTCGTATTATTGTAAATTTGTGAAAGAATTTTCTTCTTTGGCAAAACCCTTTTACGTATTAACAGAGAATCAAGTTAAATTTGTTTGGGGAAAAGAATGCCAAGATGCTTTTGAGAAATTAAAATCGATGTTATCGTCTTCTCCAATATTATCTTTTCCTAAGGAAGAAGATAAATTTATTTTAGATACTGACGCGTCTAATATCGGTATCGGTGCAGTGTTATCCCAGAGACAGATGGGAAAAGAGAAAGTGATCGCTTATTTTAGTAAAACGCTTAGCAAGACTGAGCGGAATTATTGTGTGACTAGAAGAGAATTGTTAGCAATAATAGATTCTTTGAAATTTTTCCGTCATTATCTTTTAGGTAGAAAATTTGTAATTCATACAGATCATGTATCGTTAAAATGGTTGATGTCTGTTAAGGATCTAGAAGGACAATTGGCTCATTGGCTCGAAAGACTTCAAGAATTTGAGTTCGAAATTATTCATCGAAAAGGACAATCTCACGGGAATGCCGATTAATTATCTAGGCGGTTATGTGAGGCTTTTGGATGCGAATACTGCGCTAAAATCGAGACGAAAAACGCAGAAGAAACAGAGAAAATGGCCGCTCGCATTATACTTGCAGGAGAAAATTTTGAAGAGTGGCGTCATAATAAATAATTTTAGCTTTTAAAAAACTCAATTGTTTAAAAAAGAAATCTTTATAAGGTAAACGCTTCATCATTTCTTTAACTGCTATTTTATAAAATTCTAAACAATTTAATTTAATTTCTTTCATGCATTCTAAAGACTGTTTTTTTAAAAAATCCTCACACTCTGGTCCCACATATACATCAGTCAGATCTTTAATATTTTTCTCATTGTCTACATTTAAAGTAGCGATGTGCATCAAAGCCTCCGAAGTTACAAAATTTTGAGTTAATTGAGAAATTAATTGATTACTAGTATTAAATAATCTATGAATTAAAATTTTACGAGACTGAAACAGAGCGTTAAAACTATTAAAAAAATTTAAGCAGTATTTTAAAAATAACAAGTAAGCTTTAATAGATCATTGTTTAATAATGTTAAAATATTATCGGCAGATTTTAATTTATCTTCAAAAACAGTTAAAGCAAAATAACTACGTAATACATCCCAATTTTCAAGTAATCTAACTACACATTTATGCAAACATAATCATCTGGTATTGGATAATTTTAAAATCTTCTTTTTTTCAACATTAAAAAATTTTGAAAATTTTCTAGAATTATACAGATCTCTTTGCACTGTCCGAAATGTAAGTAGCAACTTCTCTAATCAAAGTTTCACAAAGCGAGGGCAATTTTTCACAGACTTTACTTGCTAATCGCGGAAGAATGGCAAATACAATTTAACATGATTAAATTCGGTACTTCTAATTTTAAATGTGAATAAAAGAAATTGTTACATCCGATCATTACTGACGCGTTATCGCTTGCCATTTCAACAATATTCTGTTTTCGGAAATTTGTTTTTTGGATCGGAATTTTGTTTTTTTCTAAGAATGTTTTAAAAGTTTTAAACATGTTTTTTGCGATAAAATTTGTGGCATCTAATGATAATAATTCTAACAATTGTGTTTTTACTTTTTTATTAATAGGGCAAACATATTGTACGAGTACGCACATAAATTTAGTATTTGTGACATCTGTACTTTCGTCTATTAAAATGGAAAATTTACACGTTTTTAAAATTTCTATCAATTTTTCTATTACGCGTTTTGCAATTATTTCTTTAACGATTTGAGTGCACTTTATTTGGTCTAATGAAAGATCTCGTACAATTCCAGGCTCAATACAAATATCTTTTAATAAAGAAACTAAATGATCTACATTTCCAAAAGCAATATTATTATATGTTCCGCGAAAAAGAATGCTAATTTAATTTCCGCGTGTTTTACTTTATCATTATATGTTAAAGTATTATCGACATCGGGAGGACTTTGATCATTTTGATGTTGACTTATTTTTGTCATATGTTTGACCGATTGTGAGTGAGCTACTAAATTTATCTTACAACAAGCAATCGTTTTTTTACAAATATTACAAAATGCTTTATTTGGTTCAGAATGAGGAGCCAACCATCCTTTAAAAATTTTTTCGTCTAACCATGAATTTTGAAATGCGCGGATTTTTTAAATAGTTCCTTTACTAACGTTTGGATCCATAATGCATTTTTATATTACATAAATTGTAATAATTATTTATTTTTACTTACGTTATAATACGTTCAATTTATCTGTCTTCTGCGATTCCGCCAAAACTCCGTGGTCCAGGGTCTTGGTCCGTAGCTTCGCGCGCAAACATTATACGTTACTGTAGTTGTCATGGTTATGTCACGGTAATACGCGCATGCGCGAAAAAACCTAGTCCGTCTAACAACACTGCTCGGGCGTACCCTCGCTCTGTGGCGCTTCCCCGCCTACTTCCGGCGCTCCTCGTCTTCATCCCGACGTTTCCTCACCTCCGTCTGGCGTTCCTTGCCTAACTCCCGGCGCTCCACGCCATTCCTCCGGCGCTCTCCGCCATATCAAAGGCATCTCCCGCCAAGAATCTGGCGTTTCCCGCCTCGACTCCGGCGCAACCTTGCCGACGCCGCGATACCGGCACAGCACGCCAAGACACGTCCCGCCGAGGCCCGGACGATATCTCGCCTTCATCCGGCGCTGTATGCCACGGCCTTATAGGACCTACGCTTCCGAGGAGGAAAATACTCCTGCTGGACAACGTGCCGCTGTCTCGGCCCCGATTTGACACTCGGCGCGCGGGTCACGATACCAAGCCTACGGCCCCTGGCACCAAACGGAGGAAGTCCGGTGCCAAACGCTCTCACTCCAAGAAGACTGACGTCAAGCGCAGCCGGGTCTCGTCAACGAGGCCACAGCTGCAGGAGACGCCTCGTGTGGTGTCCCTTCCAACCCCAGTTTCTGATACAACAATATTAGAACCGGAGTTGGAACTTCATTCGTCGTCGCCGATCAGCCTCTCGTCCGATGACGGTAGTCTTAAGCGACCTAGGACCCCGAGGTGCCTGACATCGACGACACGAAGGACGAAGCCGTTAACCAGGTCCATGAAACCCAGACGGAGGAGTGGCTGACAACGAGGACCCAGGAGCTGGTCACACAAACAGAGGAGGTCTACAGCAAGGACATCCGGGACCAGTCAACGTAAACTCAGAAATGTGGGGGCCAGCGGCGCTACGTTCCGATCGATTTTTTTACCTACACATACACGCCTCCACATGTATAGAGAAATAAACATTTATAATGTTTGATTAAATACGTGTGAATCAATGAAACACCTTGCGACTCCCTAAGCGTCTTATCCTACCTAGCGAGCGTACAAACCGTAGAGTAAGTAATCTACGCTGCCTAATGCATATTTTATATTTAAATTGAGACTTTCGCACTTTTCTAAAATAGCTTCAGAAATAGAACATCAAATTTCTTAAGGAATACGAATCCACGAAACTCTTCTCTAACTAACATAACTAATTTGTCATTAAAATTAGCAAATCTGACGTCTAATAGAAGCTGTTCTAGTCCACCAAAATTACTGGTTTTATCTGTCAGAATCGAGAAGCATTTGTTGCCGATTCTGTTATGATTTTAGTACCAGTACTCGGCGTTATCTTCACTGTCTTGGCGATGATGTGAACGTCCGCGGTTGCTTGATCGTCCTCGGTTTCCGGAACGTCCATCCGATCTACCCGCCTGTATCTATCTCTTACGAAGAGTTTCTTGACTTGCTTCCTCAGCTCTATATTTTTAAATAGCTATATAGCTATATATTTTTAGATTATAAATTTAATTATTTTTATTTTGGTATGTAGATTATTTTAAAAAAAATTATTATATACGTGTGTACGTATGAAAGAATGCAATGTAGAAGAGAGAAAATAGACGAGATATAGAGACAGATAGATCGGTAGATAGATAAATAGATAGATAAACAGATAGACAGGCTTATAGATAGATAGATAGATAGGTAGATCGATAGATAGTTCGATAGATAGACAGACAGATTGCTAAATAAATCGATATATATATATATATATGTGTTTAAATCTTGGCCGTGACCAAGTAAAATTTGGTGCCTTGTGCACAGGTATTTAATTCTAACGAAAAAATTTAGTTTCGCGTTGGGATAACGCACTGTCATCCGCGATTTGGCTCTTATTGCCTGTCTTACACTTTAAATTTATATTTATATTACAGAGCCTTGTTAATGTATCCCTCTTAATGTATATATACATATATAGGGTGTCCCAAAAAGATCAGAACACTGAAAAATCTCGAAAAGTATACGTTTTACAAAAAAAAGTTTTAGACAAAAATTGTAGAGAAAAAAAATCTATTTACTAATCTCATCAATTTGACCTTGGACGGCGTTACCAAGGTCAGAATAAGGTCACCTTGAATTTCTTAGATGGAATCTAATTATAAAATATATATATATATATATATTAGAATATCGCAAAAAATTTATAGATGGAGAAAATCTTAAAAATTTTTAAATCTTAATTTTTAGAATGATCTCAAGAATACAAAGTTTCACTGTGGACATCAGTTACAGGACATCTGTATATACATACATACATGCATACATACATACATACATACATACATACATATATATATATATATATATATATATATTGTATATATGTATATATAAGTGTATGTATGTATGTATATATAGGGTGTTCTGTAACTGATGTGTACAGTGAAACTTTGTATTCTTGAGATCATTCTAAAAATAAAGATAATTTTGAAATTTTCAAGATTTTCTTCATCTATAAATTTTTTGCGATATTCTAATGATTCCCCCTTTATTCTTATTCAACATTTATGAGGTTCAATTTTTATAAAATTTTTTTTACATAAATAAATATATATATATATATATATATATAATTTCGAAAAACAACAATTTCTGAAAAATAAAGCACTCTTGTTTATTTTAAATTTTATTTAAATTTTATTTTAAATAATTTTTAGTAGTAAAAATATTATAATAGTAATAAATAGTAGTTACAATAGTACAACAGTAGTAATAATAGTTATAAAGTTGCAGTAGTAACAAAAAAAGATATTTCATGCCAAAGACAATCCATTTGTCTGCTAATTGCTTCTAAAATATCTTCTCCGAAAACGACTTGCATGTGCGTTCTAGTTATTTAAAAAGATATTTTATACCAGAGACAATATATTCGTCTGCTAGTTGCTTTTAAAAATATCTTCTCCCAGAACAATTTGCATGTGCATTCTGGTTATTAAAAAAGATATTTTATACAAGAGACGATATATTCGTCTGCTAGTTGCTTCTAAAAATATCTTCTCCCAGGACGATTTGCATGTGCGTTCTGGTTATTAAAAAAAGATATTTTATATCAGAGACGATATATTCATCTGCTAGTTGCTTCTAAAAATATCTTCTCCCAGAACAATTTGCACGTGCGTTTTGGTTATTAAAGTTAGTATCCAATCGTTAGTACCCACGATGCAATGCCTGGAGTCAAATTCAAATATAGGTACGTATAGTAAAAATGTCGAACTTTGCGAAAATAACAATCATTTTGTTATCCCGAGAATAGTCTCTGGATATAAATTGTATCCAGGAAAGCATGCCTCAAGGGCGTCGCATTGTCGTCTTTTCTCATATGTGAAATGAACTTCAGAGATCATTCAATAATCATATGAAAGAAATAGAGTGCCAAAATTTAAAGATTGGAAACTCATAAAAACTACAACCAAAGGCTAAGAAGAAAATGACTTTAAGAATAGCACATATAAGAAAATTAGCAATGAATCCATCGATTTTCAAAAATTGGTGGAATTATTCTCAGATACGATGGATTTTACAGTTAGTTTTCAAAAAGTGTCGCCTTTTCCTAAATAATAAAAATTTATCAAATCAATAATTTGTATTTCAATTCCAATACATATCGTTGCAAAAAGACGCCTCAATGCAAATGTCTCGTTTGCTATAATTGGGGAGACGAAAAAAAAAAACATTTTGTGGCTGCGTTCTCACGGGAATGAGCGATGGAGGGACTCATTCTATTCTCGATATTTAAAAAAATTAATTTTTTTAAATTATCGAGTTACATGTAATTATCAATATAATTACTTATCATTCACATGTGTGTGTATGAATATATTTACTGAGCATTTACATGTATGAATATATTTACTGAGTATTCTAAATATATATAACTACATGTAGCAAATTATATATTTTTTTTACTATGTATCTTTTTTATGATTTGTCTAATTATTCTATACATAAAAGTTGTGACGTGATTTTTTCGTCAGTCACAAAGGCCGACGGCCCGGCCGGGAAGGCGGGAAATTTGGGGCCTGCGTCCTTCTACCATTAATTGAGAGAGAGCGCCGAAACTAATTTCCGCGATTTCTTGCGTGCGTACGGGATGTGGCCTTTATACCCATCCCGCGTATTATTTTTATTTTTAATTTTTATTTTGGTTTAGCGATTTTTGCGCTTTTCTTTTGCGAGCGGCTTTCACTTAGGGATACGTCTCGACCGGAGAGGATATAGAGGAAAGAAGAAGAAGACCACGGATCGAGCCGAGGCCACCGTTGCCGGATCACGCCCAGTAAATATACTTCCACACACCAATTTTTCTCATTTGCTCCTCACCCTAAGAACCACGATACCGCCATTAAATACTCCCTCTTCTGCAGAGATTCCGGAGACATAAGGGGATGGCCACTCTCTCGCAAGGTGCGAGAGAACCCCAAGCACGAGAGTCGCGGGAGATGCTCTGCCCCTGGATCAACCTACCCTGTTGTAAAATTCGTAATTGATCAATCAGTCGATCTAGCGAATTTTGGAGGATCGGCAGAGACATAAGGTACTTGGCGAACGCCAGGAGGCACCCCGACGAAAATTGCACTAAGGAATACCGGAAGGAAAAGCGGGAGGAACGGAGGAACGGCGAGGGAATTTATCACGGATCGAATTCACGGGGTCCCGCGAGACGCCCGGCGGCCCTGCCAGGCTAAGGAGCGCCACAGGTGGAAAATGTCGAATTATTATCGGCGTGATTCCGGCGGGCCTCACGCTCATCACTGTCTGGCGGAACGTGGTTGAGCACAGAGGTCCCGATCCCGGATGCCGAAGGAGAGACATCAACGATATCAGTGAGACGAACGACCCTTGTGTAAAGCCGCTAATTTCGCGTGAGTAGTTCGAGAGAGGCGCGTGTCACGCTCGTGGTCGTCGTGGAATTGTTAGAGTCATTCTTTTTTTGCGAGAGATTACCAGAAAGTGAGAGTATTGCGCGTATAATCTTTGTCCCGGCGCCCGACCGACTACGCGCTCTCTCCCGTGAGTAATTAAGGAGAGGCTCTCTCTCTCTCCCGCGAATACGCCGACAGTCAATGCGATTTCTTATCTTTCTGTCTCGAAATAAAGCATCTCATCCGTATTAATTGTGTCGTCTATCGTTTGGTAGAGTTCTATAAAGCCTTGTGTCGAAAGAGTATACCGTCGCGTATGAGACATATAGTATGTTTTCGTTAGATGCGTATGGCGAATTCTCTCTCGCGCGTTCGATGATTCGAGCACGTTATTTCTTTGATGTGTAACTATGCGAATTACGCCCCTCGTACAAGATATCAGGTGGTAAATCGCGCGGAACATGCTCGAGTTTACGGGAATTTTCTTAGTCGGTGTTAGGAACTCTCTGCATTAATGATTATTCGCCTCACGTAAGGGCAAGTTTACTCCCGGGTCCCGCGCGTAACCTGATATCTCCGTGTCAAGTTGTAACAAAGTCGCAGACTCGAAACACCGCGCCGCGTGTCAGCCGTATCCTCGCAGTACAATTGTGGCTACTGTTATATTCTATGATTTCGACTTCCTCCGTGCTTCGGCATTGTATACGATTTTCGGTCCGCTGCTAGCGATCCGTTCACAGATCGCCCTTATTATAATATATAAAAGATATTTTTTTTTGTATCTACGATATCACTCGATTAATTATATTATTTTTTTTGTCATCTATAATAATATACCACATTTAATATTTCACTTGGAGATTCTAAATAGCCACTCTTAGATACCGCTCTCTCTCCTGTCCGGACTTCCCTCTCTACCCTTTGACGCTCTGAGTGAGTCGAGTATTGCCGTCGCGGAATCTTTCGGGATATTTTAAGGAATAACGAAGGCGATTATCTATTTGTGGATTTTTAGCGTGGCGCGAACTTTGCTCCTGGCGCCCAAGAGAACAAGAATTATTGTGTACGCGAATTTCCCGCTATCTGCGCCGAAAGTGTGCCGTCGGCCAACAAGATCGGCCCTACATTTTTGGTTAACTATTTATCCAATAATATAAAAAATAATTTGACCGTTACAAAGTATTATCGAACACTAAATATTTTATTTACAAAATATTTTTTATTTGATATCAAAATATGTTAGATTATGTAGAATATCTCGTAAACCGGTCAATTATTGACTTTTACACTTATAATTTTGTATGCAAAATATGTTACAACCAATCAATTTACATAAATACTTAAACTAATCAATATAAAATCAAGTTGACTTGATCTTCAAGATTGCCTTCTACAAACATTTCTGTAATATCAACTTATGTATATCTTCGTTGAAATACTGGAACTTTTATTTGCAGCATTATTTTCTAAAAATTATACTTTTAGAAATAAAAAATTGTAACATTTTATTTAGAACACTCAGTAAATATATTCTTACACACAGTGCGGTTTTAGCAACATTGGCGCCCTGGGCAAGATTATCGTGGCGCCCATTCAGCCCATTCAAATTTTTAGACTACATAGCAGCTTTACTAATCTAAACGTATATAAACGAATGAAAGCATATGAAATTTAAAGAACTTTTCTTTAGCTTTACCCAGAGCTAACGACGTGGATGTAGAAAGTTTTTGTAGCTCCTTTTTTGTTTGTTTTTTTATATTTTTTTATATTTTTTATATTTTTTGTATTTTGTATTTTTTATTTTTTACTGATCCTCTAAAAAATAAAGGTTAAACTAAAGTTTCCAGAGTTTAATAAAATTTGACTTTTCGGGCCTTTTTATCAGCAAATACTCAAATCAATTCGATAAAATTCAAATCTTTAACAATTTTATTTTTAATTAAAAGAATAGCAAAATTAGTAAGTCTTGTTTGTGAAATTGTTGATCGTAGATGTCTTTATTAATTTAAGTTTTGAAAAACTGCATTTTCCACTAGCTACCGTTACAGATATAGTTATCAAAATGCATAGCGCAATCCATACATTTAGATATAATTCTTGAATATTGCGCTATTTAATAAAATTTAAAACGTAGATAGGAGTAATATCATCATTATATTTTCAGAAGAAAATCTTTAAGGCTTATGAGTTCATCACACAATAAATAACCATCTATATCGGAATCGAAATCAATAGTAAGTTTTCGTTGGAGATGAGCACAGAATTTTAGAAGTTCATTTTTTCTGGTATCTTTTTTACATTGTACAAAAAAAACCATGTTTCTGAATAGTCGTGCAATTGTTTGAATCTTTCTTTCATCGACATTAAAGGTGTCCAATAATGTATTGAAGAATTCAATTTCAAACTTTTTCTCTGGGGACTTGATGGGTTCGTTCATGGCCATTTCATCAACCTGGCGTTTTATGCGTTGTATTCGTTTCATTGACTTAAAACAGGTTCGATATACAGTTCTTTTGCTAAGTCACTCGCTGTCAAAAGAGCTTTTTTAAAACCAGTTTTTCAATATTTTTCTAAAAAGTTACAACAATTTTCCACCATTTTTACGCATTTGCCGAAGTCCAGGTTTTGATTGCAGAGATTTACTAACGACATTGATTTGAAAAAGGATCTTGTACCAAACAACTAGGAAAACTATGAAGCCAAAATCTTTCAACTGTTCTGCTAGAGTGATTGCCTCATGCGAGATAGCAACATCACTTTTCTTAGTTTTATCAGCTAAAGTAATTAAAGCATCATGAATGTCACAAATTTGATAACGGACTGCTTTTACACTGTTTATTTTTACTTCCCAACGTGTGTCGCTCAGTTTTTTCAAACTATAGAGTCCTAAGTGATTGGTTAGGATTTTCCATCGATTAACAGAAGCAGAAAACAATGTGAACAATCTCTGCAAAACCCCAAACAAAGTAATTGACTTTACTGACGATTTAGCAGCGTCGCACAGTACGAGATTGTAGCTGTGACAGCCACACGGTACAAAGAAAGCCAAGGGGTTTAAATCTAAGATTCTTTTTTGCACATCAATATTTTTTCCCTTCATATTTGTTCCGTTATCGTATCCTTGACCCCTATAATTGTGGAGTTCAAGTCCGTGTTTATTTAGCACGTTTAGAATCACTTCAGTAAACCCTGCTCTACTAGAGTCATCGACAGGAATGAATTCTATGAAATGCTCTTTTCTGTTTATATTGTCATCTGATAAATCAGCGAATCGAATTGTTAAAGAAAATCGGTCAATATGACTTAAATCTAGGGTGCAGTCACCTATGATAGAATAATATTTGGAGTTTTTGACTCACGAGATAGATACATGAGCTTGACACAAAATTTCCGACAGAGTTCACCCGGTATAACGAGCGTAGAAATACCGCGACAATCTATGCTTGGAACATCACGCCGACTTTACAATCATCGGATCCGCGACAACTCTATAATATAATACTCGCAAGGAGAGAGCGTAACAAATAAGTCTGCAATCAAGAGAGTGATGATTTCGATTCGAAAGATTCTCCGTGATAACCAGAGAGCAAAAGCATAGAATTTCAGATTTGACTTTTTCGCCCATCAGATTTATTAATTCATTTTGAATATTCTTTCCGCAATAATAATCCGAAATATCACCTGCCATTGCCAACTTCAAATGTTCCTGCATAATCGGATCAAACTTGCTTACTAGTTGTACTAGTCCCAAGAACTTCCCATTATTCGGTGTGTATAATTTGTCCGAGGTTCCTCTAAACGCCATATTATTTTTAGCGAGGTAAAGAGTAATATTCATTAACCGAAACAAAACATTATTCTACCGCAAAGTTTCTTTGCTAATCAATTTTTGTTCTTCGCGATCAATCGTTTTTCCTCTTTTTAATCTTATTTCAGCTTCGATCCATTGATGGTAAAATTTCTTATGGGATATGCTGTTTTCATGTCTTTTCAGAATTTCAGGCAAATGTTTCCAATTATTATATCTTTCAGATACTAAATTCGATGCCAATTGATTATTGAAAAGCCGACAACAAAAACAAAAAACCTGATCTTTAGAAATAGAATAAACTAACCAACGATGCCGGATTGTGTCATTATTTGCAAGTTTCCTATAGTAATAAGAGCTTGCGAAATGACGACCGGTTTCATCTTTTGGAAAGTTATCTCGATCAATGTAATTTTGCATTGGACTCATAATTATTATATGGTCAATAGAGGCGGCAATAGTCCCTAATTTAGTAAACAAAGCGTAAACCTTCCCCCACCATTAAAATTTGGCTTCGTGTCAAGACCTGTGTGTACGACCATGACTTTAATCAACAAATATGTAATTCTACTTGTAGTATTTATCTAATAAATAATCTAAATAAACAATACTAAAATAAATGTAAAACATTGTCCATATCTTACAATTAAAAAAAAATACAATTTATTTTTATATGTTAAAGACTAACTTTATACAAAATAAAAGTTTGTAATATTAACAAAGTTATAAAAGAAAAAAGTTTAGAAAATAATAGTAAATGGAATTAGAGAAAAATTTGTAGCAATTTAAATGCGTTGAACCTGTTATATGCAGATTAATAAGTCTGTTACATACAAAAAATATTAATAGTAATTTTACTCACTTTTTTTTCTACTTGTACATTCAAATTATCAACATCCATATCTAAGGTATCCAAGTTTAATATTTGGCTTTCCCCTTCATTATTATCTAGTAATGCTTTATTATTATTATTATTATTATTATTTAATATTTTAATATTTATTATTATTTTATAATTCAGAATTTCCTAGAAATAGAAAATATTCTCATTTTTATATACAAATTGTAGTTTGTGCAAAGTAGTATTGTGCAAATTTTTAACATGTACTATTTTTGAAATTAAAAAGAAAATAAATAAAATTGAAAAGATCTTATTAATGTTTCTTTAATAGACTTCATTAAATTGACATAATTTTAAAAAATAAATGATTATACCTGTTCCGATAATTTGTCCTTTATTTTCTAGTTTTGAACATTTTTGTTTTTCATATACTGATGCTTCAAATTCGCAATTATTTATAGATTTTTTTGATACTTTGTGTTGAGCAGAGTTTGTTCCAACTTTTTTTATTGGCTTATAGTTTATAGGAAATTTTGGAATACTTATTAGTAGTATATGGGGCACTATAGTGAATCAAAACAAACCCCCACTCCTCGGCCATTGGCGCTGACTCCCTGTTGTGTCAGACGGTTTTTTATGGTGTGACAGACAATGGCCTCTGCTGTGAGGGTCAGTGACCCCTGTTGCAGGTGTCAAAACTCAGTCCGGACACGAGGCCCTGACGTCTGAGGGGGTGTGGCCAGAATTTTTTGATTGGAGATTGGTCTATTTTTTATCGGGGCATTAGTCTTCGGCGTCTGATAGGCTGTACCTATACTTGCCGGCCCTCTGATTGGGTGATTTTTATTTTGGAAGGGTAGAGGGAAAGTAGGTGGGTTTGAAAAAAAGCCGACAAAATGGCGAGTCGTGGTATACCGAGGCTACGTGGAGGGCGACTATGCACCTCGCTCTTCGAACTCTCTTACGCGATAGAGAGGAAGGGCCGCCGGAGTGACAGCGATGAAAAAGATTAGCAAAAAATACAGACTCGCACTGATTTCGGGCTGATAGCTTACTAGACGTTGCACTATCGGCTAATGTTGGTATCATCATCGGTAACAAAGGAAACAAAAAAAACAAGGTATATAAAAATTACAAACGCCTCTAACGTCTGACCACGATTTCGCTTGCCGTATACGCGATATCAAGTATTATCGACACCTCGGTAACAAATAAGACCTAACAATAAAAAACAAAAAGAAGCATGTGTACAATTTCGGCTGAACGTCACCTCGACACCAAGAGTAATAAAAATAACTCTAATAGAAAACACGCTTGCTCGGGTTCGCATTCAAAGTTTTCATTGCTGGAAAAATAAAATAAAATTATTTCTTGATATACGGGGAAAGAATAGAGAAAAAAGCATGTTAAATCAATTTGAGATACAAAATTTTATTCTATGCTAATTTTAAATAATTTAAAATTGGTAACGTTATTATAAAAAACGTACATAAAATTTATTTTTCTTATTACATATATTACAGACTTATATTATTACTATTATTAACACTACTATATTACAAAATTTTACGCAAAAAAAATATTTCCTAATATGCGTATAAAATATTTGTACAAAATGCGGGAGAAAATACAGAAGAAAAAGAATATTATATTTCGCATTCAAAGTTTTTATTGCTGGAAAAATAAAATAAAATTATTTCTGATATACAGGGACAGAATAGAGAAAAGAATATATTGAACAATTTGAAGTAAAAAAGATCGAATTTCTATTTCGCTATGAGGTAAATGATAGAGAATATAGGAAAAATATAAAATATTAAGTAAAAAGTTTCACACAAAGTTTATTATTACTAATTCTTCATATAAATGGATGTTACATAAAAGTTAAAAGCGTTACATAGAAATATGTTATTAAAATTATTGAATTGAATATAATATTAGAATTAGAAATTACGTTTCTATTTTAGCGGAAAAAATATTTTTTGAAACGTACGATTAATCTGTCGTTGCGTGTACAATTTTTGGTAAAAAGAGTAAGAAATTGATTAAGATCGTATCCGATAGACATAAAGTAAAGAAATACACAACTATAATGTCCGCAAGTTTGTGAAAAAAGTCCTTGTAGTTGACGGATATTCCATCGATGGATGACGGAGTTTCGTCGAAGTCGACGGAGAAATCCTGGTTCCAGAGGAGGAAGTCCGTAGCTATCGAAGAAGGTGCCTGTTCCATGATCGTCGAGGAAAAAGGCGACCCAGTGTTCACCAGGTCTATTATGATCGTCTGTATTAGCGACGATAGCCGTCGACCTTGTCCACACCCTCGGAACTCTGTCAGCGGAATAAACTCCCGCATGCTTGGCATCGATACGAGGGTCACTATATATATTTCGGGAATTGGCAACACTGATGTCATGTGAGTCCATCTGACGGTTCCATCGTAAAGTTTGACATTTTTGACGATATACGTACTCAGAACATTTTGTCATACGGACGCTATTTGTTTATTTTATATTTAGTTGAAAGTTTCGTCTCGGCAAAAAATGGAACTGAATCGTGAACATTTTCGTGCGATGATTTTTTACGACTTTCGACGTGGATTATCACAACAAGAGTGCGTCAATCAACTTAATTTGACTTTTGGCGATGAAGCTCCATCAAAAACCACTGTGTATCGCTGGTATAGTGAATTCAATCGTGGTTGTAGTTCGCTGTCAGACGAGTTTCGTGAAGGTCGTCCAAAATCGACTGTAGTGCCAGAAAACATCGATGCTGTGCACGAAATGATTAAGCAAGATCGTCATGTAACCTATTGTGAGATTGAGGCATCCCTAAGCATTAGTTCCACCAGCATATATGCGATTTTACATGAACACTTAGCTGTGTGAAAGTTATGTTCGCGTTGGATCCCACATAATTTGACAATCGCTCAAAAAAGGCTCGTGTCGATTGGTGCAAAGAAATGCTTAAGAAATACAATCGCGGTGCTTCAAAAGACGTTTATAAAATCGTGACAGGTGACGAATCATGGATATATTCAGTATGAGCCCGAAAGTAAGCAGCAGTCGACTGTATGGGTGTTCCAAGATGAACCAAATCCAACAAAAGTTGTTCGCGCACGAAGCATTTCAAAGAAAATGGTGGCCTGTTTCTTCGGAAAAACTGGTCATATTGCAACAGTGCCTCTAGAGGATCGTAGAACAGTAAATTCTGAGTGGTACACAACTATCTGTTTGCCAGAAATCTTCGGTGAAATAAGGAAAACAAACAAGAGACGTCGGATTGTTCTTCATCATGACAATGCGAGCTCTCACACATCGGCTCAAACAAGAGACTATTTGAGCACTCAAAACATCGAATTGATGGGTCATCCGCCGTACAGCCCTGATTTGGCACCCAATGATTTCTTTTTGTTCCCATCCGTGAAGAATAAACTGCGTGGTCAACGATTTTCATCGCCCGAAGAAGCTATTGAAGCGTTCAAAAATCATGTTTTGGAGATACCTCATTCGGAATGGAATAAATGCTTTGAAAATTGGTTTAAGCGCATGCAAAAGTGTATCGATCATCGTGGCGAGTACTTTGAAAAACAATAAAAATATATTCGCAGCTTAACTATTTGTTTTTGTTCCTATTCCCGAAATATAAATAGTGATCCTCGTATGACGTAATGCCCGTAGAATTTCGCAAGAGTTCATTTTTTTGACGCGAAGATGAACGCGCGGATCCTGGTATTATTTGAATAAACTTGGCAAAATTGATTTCGACGTAACTAGCAATTTTATTCAATATTTTCACGACGTTTTGACCATTTGGTTGTGGTCCTTATCAAGTGAGAATTCCTTCAATTAAAATGAGATTAACGCAACATAAAACCGATCTTATTTAAAATTAATAGTTAAAAGAGGAACACGTCCCATCGCTATGATGTTTTGTCAACGACACATCGCATGAAAATTTTTGAGAGAACTACAACTAGTGGGTTGGCTAACACTGAGAATATCACTGCTGACACTATTATTTTGCTCCAGTAGTCAGCGCTTCAATTTGTAAGCGTTATGTAATGCGCAATGAAAAATTTTTTGAAATCCGTGATGCGTGCAATATTGTCCGCACTCTCCCTCCACCGTTAGATTTTTGAATGCTGGAGAAATATCTTCTAAATTATATATCTCTCTGAAAAGTAGATTCCGCAAGTAATATGCTTTTTCGCTGCCTCTGACGTATATGTGCCTCGAGTATCTTATAATTTCTCGTAAACGCAACGTAAAATATTTTGAATTAGCTTCGCTGTCGAACCATTCGATACCGTGTTAATTTCGCGTGAGCCATGTGTTTTGCCGCCTTACTTTTTTGGGTAATTCTCCAAACGGATACGAAGCCATCATAATCCAATGGTCGACGATCGCTGCGTCAATCGCGACAATCGCGATTTCCTTAGGTAGAAACTTCTCGTCCGCATCGCGGAAGCCTTGTATGTCGATGACTATATCCATGTTGTGATGAAAAATTTCTACGCTTTTTAGCGAGGTTTAAGCTTTTCACGAACCGTCAACGTGCGTGTCTTGAAGGAAACTATTTCTTTTCGTAACGTCGTAAGATTTTCTTCTCGTAAAACTTGTCGACGAATGGAAGTGGAAGAGAAGGGAGGGGTAAGAAAAATACAGAAAAGTTTTAATTGGGTACGCTGTGACGTGAGAGTTGTAAATGCGGCGATAAAAATTTTAACCGGAAAAATCGACGATGACTTGACGCGACGAGTCGATTTCAATTACATTATCAAATTCGGCGTAAACAATACAGTTAATTGTTTCGGTAAGTGGCTTTTCGAATCGTACTTCTAATCGTAAACTGCCATGTCTCACGAGATTCCAATGCCCGGCGCAATTGGCGGACAAATTGGATGTGAGATCAAAAGCGAAAAGCATGTATCCCTTGGAATAATCGTCTCTACTTATAGAATTTCCCTCATTCAAGAAATGGATACCCGTTCCCGCAAAGTGTTTGATAAACATCGACGTAAAGCGGTTCTTCCGACGAGAAAATCGGTTGTAATGGCCTACTGGGAATTTGCACACCGTCGACGTACAGAGAGAAGAAATTTATACCGTAATTTTTAAAATTAAACGAATTTAATTTTTTATTTCTTTAAATGCTTTATTATTAACGAATCCTACTATTATTCGTTTCGGTAATTGGCCTAGTATTACATTATCTAATGATTCACCCGCAATGCCACTGTGAATTGTGAATGTTTTAACCTCGACTCTCGTAAGCAGATACTTGGCCGTAACTTTACTCAGCATTCTAGCATGCGCAAGTAACACTTCAGGGTATCGATTCTGTAAGTAAAATATGGTGAAAATGTTAAAAGTGAGCAGTGCGCGCCATTCTATAACTTTCATCATAGTGAGAAAGTGAGCCATCTCACGGGAGTTAGTTTGGCAAGAATATTCGTGTCGAATGGTGAAAGAACTGAGAAAGTGTAGAGAGTGATCGTGATGTGGTGATAAGTTTTGTATATATTTATAGTTTGAGTTATATATAGTTTTGCACAAACTATAAAAAAATTAATTATAAAGAAAATGGCAATGTACATGGCAGCTGCTTTGTTACTTGGAAAGGATAATGTTTTTGATGAACCACGTAATGAGGTTATGAGAGTTACACGAAGATTACTTCGAGATGTATCGAATCCATTCTCAATTTCTGAGAACGATTTTCGTAAAATTTATAGGTAAACTTTCGTATTTAAATTTCATATCAGTGGCAAAATTTTATATTACAGCGCGTAAGTATATGCTTTTTTATGTTTTAGATTTACAAAGGATGCATGTCGTCTGTTGATTGATGAATTGATACCATATATGTCTCGAATAACACGAAAAACTGCAATACCTCATCAATTGCAGGTAAATATTATATTTTTTTAATTCTATTTGAATCTTTTTTTATGTAACAATTCTAATTGAATTTTTTAATTTTTTTAATTATGTTATTTTATTTCGATACATTGGTAAACTTTTTTGCATCGGGGTCATACCAAAGAAGAGTAAGTCAAGATTTTATTGCGTGTATGTCACAAACCTCACTTAGCCGTTGTCTTTATGCAACTGTAAATGCACTAATGTGTGTTATGGATAATTGGATCCGCTTTCGAGTAACTGCAGACAGAACTCAAAAAATCAAACAAGGGTATAATGTATATAAAATGCAGATTAAATTATATTTAATATAAGTTAATTAATATAAATTTAGCTTGATAGGCTTTTTTAAAAATTTTGTATTAGAACAATAACTTTTTTTCAGATTTTTTCAAAACGGTGGTTTTCCGGGGGTTATTGGAGCAATTGACGGAACACATATTGCCATTTTCCCACCCAAAATTGAGAGGGAACTTATTTATAAATAGGAAGTTATACCACTCGTTAAATGTATTAGTCGTATGTATAAATATTTTATGACGCTGAAATACATAGCAGAAAATATAATACAATAATGCAATAATGCAATAATACTGTTACGTCCGCGACCACCCTTCTGATTATCTCGAAGAAATGTCGCGCGCACTCAAACTCTCACACGCCGGAAATGAATACACTCGCGTAGTAAAGCAATAAACTTTAATATTAGAAGCCAATAAACCGTAACGATACAATATAATATTACGTGCATTAATCCTAATGCAAATATATCCGCCGATCAGCTGTCAGAGGATACGTCCTCACCGCACGACAGCTAGACCAGAACAAAACGCATCGATAGACATAAACAGCTTCTTAGCGACGATAGAAGATCCTGATAGAAGACCCTGATAGAAGACCCTGATAGAAGATCCTAATAGAAAATCCTGACGATCGTATAATACAGGGATGTATCGTCAAACGGGCGGGACACGGACATAACACTTGCCCCCTCCTCTTCAAAATTGTCGTCCCGACAATTAATTCAATAGGACAGATCCAGAACAATTCCTTACAGGAACCTCGCCGAATTACAGTCCCCGATGTGACTCCATGTTCTCCCCGAACTGCTGTTCCAGGTACAACGAACTGCACACCATCTTGGGTCCAATCGACTTCATTGATTCCAGGAATTTTCCTCAAAGTCCCAAAAATTCTTCAGGCAAGAGAGGGGTAACATTCCGTGGACCCAACGCCCTTTTAAAGGACTCCTCAAGCCTCTGCCTCGGCATTTGCCCAAAGCCCCCGGGAAAAACCACGGATCAAAATAACCACGGGGTGAGGCAGTCTTCGTCCCTTTTTTGTGAGGTAGTCTTCATCCCTTTTATCTCTCTCATCTTCATCAGGTCCTTTTTCTTTTTGTTGCCAAATAAGATTTTCCTGAAAAACAAATCTTACGGCAGAAAAATTGAAGAATACACAATTTTATTAAAAGTACAAGTAACCTATCGTGGGTTCCGATTCTAATGCAAGTTTCGACTATAAAAAGGAGCTAATCTATCCGAATGCACAATTTTACATTTGTGTTTATTTGACCTTATGATTCCAAAAACCACATCGCTAAGCTTTTTGATTATTTTATAAGGCCCCTCCCAATTACTTTGTAATTTAGGAGATTTGCCTTTTACTCTATGAGGATTATAAAACCATACTTCTTGACCAATATTAAAATTAATCTTCCTAGCTCTACGATCATGTCGTATTTTAGAACGAAGAGATTGAAGATTCAAACGCTGACTAGCACTTCTGTGAATATTGTCCAACTTTTCCCTCAATCTGTGTACATATTCTTCGGAAGAATTATCTTTTTTATCTACTGGAGGACTCCCTCGTAATAAATCCAAAGGTAGTCTTAAGTCTCGTGCGAAATACAATTCAGCAGGGGAAGCACCCGTAGCTTCATGTTTCGAAGAACGATATGCCAACAAGTACATATGAATCCAGTCATCCCAATCCTTCTGATCTTCTGAAACAAATTTAGCCAAGTAATTAAGAATCGTTTGGTGATGACGTTCTACCTGCCCATCTGACTGAGGATGTAGAGCAGTAGTCCTCGTCTTCCTAATCCCTAAAAGATGTGTTACCTCTTGAAAAATTTTAGATTCAAAATTTTTACCTTGATCGGTATGCACTTCCAACGGAACTCCATGTCGAGAAACAAATTGTTTCACGAAAACATCAGCTACCGTTTTTACTTTAATATTTTTTAAAGCAAATGCCTCTACCCACTTGGTAAAACAATCAATAATCACTAACAAATATCGATTTCCAGCTGTGGTAGTCGGAAGAGGGCCAAGTATATCCATTTGTACCCTCTCAAATGGAAATCCAGCATCAAATACTTGAAGAGGTGACTTCCCTTTTCCTGATGGACCTCTCCTTGCTACACAAACCTTACAGGAACGGCACCAATCCTCCACATCATTCTTACATGTGGCCCAATAAAAACGCTTTCGGATCTTCTCTAACGTCTTATTTACACCAAAATGGCCACCAAACGTAGAATCATGAGCCTCCTCCAAAACTTGATTGATGAAGTTCTTAGGAACAATAATCTGGAAAATTTCTGATTTAAGGTTAGGGGATTCCCATCTTTTATATAAAATTCCATCTCTAATAACCAAAGCATCCCAGTAGGACCAATAAACTTTCGCAGAAATATCTCTATTAATTTCTTGCAAATCAGGACGTCTATTAATTTCTTTCCCTTGAAGGAACATTGAAATAATAGGATCTTCTAATTGTTTATTCCGCCATTTCTCTGAACTATTTTCTCCAAGAATAATTCTAGCAACAAAATTTTCTTTCAATTCTACTTTGGCACAATAAACACAACCGAGTTCTGAACAAGGGCGTCTTGACAAACCATCAGCATTCTGATGCAGTCGTCCTTTTCGATGAATTATTTCGAACTCGTACTGTTGCAATCTCTCTAGCCATCGAGCTAATTGTCCTTCTAAATCTTTGAATGACAAAAGCCATCTCAAAGAAATATGATCCGTTCGAATTTGGAATTTCCTTCCATATAGATAATGATGAAAAGACTTCATTGATGCCACAATTGCTAATAATTCCCTTCGTGTAATGCAATAATTCCTTTCTGCTTTATTCAAGACTCGACTGAAATAAGCAATGACTTTTTCTGAACCATTCTGAACTTGCGATAATACCGCTCCTATCCCATGATTTGAAGCATCCGTATCCAAAATGAATTGTCCGTGTTCCTTCGGAAAAGATAAAATTGGCGAAGAAACTAATCTCTCTTTCAATTCATTGAATGCCTCTTCACAAGATGAATTCCATTCAAATTTTACTTGATTTTCTGTACAAACAAATAACGGTTTAGCTATTAAAGAGAAGCCTTTAATAAATTTCCTATAATAAGAACAAAATCCTAGAAAACTTCGAATTTGTTTCCTATTCTGAGGAACAGGCCAATTTCTGACGGCAGAAATCTTCTCAGGATCCGTCGTAATTCCATGTTCAGAGATAACATGACCAAGATATTTTACTTCTCTTCCAAAAAGCGAACACTTCTTAGGGTTCAATTTCAAATTTGCTGAGCGAAAGCGAAGAAAGACTTTCCTCAAATTTTCCATCATCCCCTCGAATGTTTCACTGAAAACAATCACATCGTCAAGATAAACTAAACAGATCTTCGATAAAACATCTTGAAGAACTTTCTCCATCAACCGTTCAAAAGTAGCGGGGGCATTGCAAAGTCCAAATGGCATGACAGTAAATTGCCATAATCCATTTCCCACAGAGAAAGCCGTCTTCTCCTTGTCTTTGGAGTCCAGCTTTACTTGCCAATACCCGCTCTTCAGATCCAGAGTAGAGAACCAAGAATTTCCTGAAAGTTGATCCAAAATATCTTCAATTCGAGGCAATGGATATGAATCTTTCACCGTGACAGAATTCAGCTTCCTATAGTCGACGCAAAATCTTAATGATCCATCTTTTTTCTTTACCATTACGACAGGAGAGACCCACGGACTTTTAGATTCTTCAATAACTCCCTGAGACTTCATTTCTTTAATGATTTTATTGACTTCCTCTCTTAAATGAATCGGAACTCTACGTGGAGCTTGTTTAATCGGCCTAGAATCCGTAACCTTAATATCGTGTTTTAAAATTCCACAGTTCCCTGCAATCAAATCCTGAGAAAATACATCCTGAAATTCTAATAAGAAATTGGCAAAAATATCTTTTTGAGAGAAATTCAAATTTTTAGAATTTTCCCCGAAAAATGTCTCAAGAAAATCAGGGACTTTCCCTTTAATAATTCGAAAACAAGAAAATTCATTTCTATTATTCTCTTCAATATTTCCAAATTGGGATTCAAAAACTTTTTCTAGATTTATTTTTTCAAGAAAATCTATCCCAAGAATGCAATCATCAGAAATGTTAGCAACAATTATAGGAATCTCTACTTCATGTTTTCCTAATTCAATCAAAACGTTAACTTTATATTTAACTTCAATTAATTCCCCTGTAGGATATTTAAGATAACAATTGTTTATTTCCAAATATTCTTTCGATTCTTTCAAAAATCCCTCTCTAAGAATAGAAACATCGGAACCCGTATCTATTTTAAATCGACAAATCTTTCCGTCCAATTTTCCTTTATAATAAAAATTATTTCTAGTTCTACTTATTTTAGCACATTGTAAAACATTTGGGGCTATCACGCAATTAGCCGAACCTGCCCCGCGAAGTTCGACTAAACCTTGTTTTCCGTAAATGACGGACATTCAGAACGGAAGTGTCCCTCAGCGCCGCAATGCCAACATTCCTTTTTTGCCTTCGGACCGTTCCTTTGAAAATATTTATTATTATACGACTTCCCTTTTTTGTTATGTTTCTTTTTTGTTTCCTCGTTTTTCTCTTTGTTCTCTAATTTATTAAATTTATTAAATTTATTATATTTATTATATTTGTTATATTTTTCAAAATTTTGATTCGGGAAATTTTTATTTTTTTGAAAACTATTTTCTTGAATAACTTTTACTGCCATTGCTCTCTCTATGGCAGATTTTAATGAAATAACGCTTTCTAATTGAAGAGTTCTCTTCAAAAAGCCGTCTGATATTGCAGTAATAAATTGTGCGCAAGCAATTTTATCTCTAACTTCATGAGAACACTCAGGATAGGCTAATCGCGACAATCTGTCTTAATCCGCGCCAAGAGAAGCCAAATCTTCCGAACTCTTTTGTCTACAATTCGTAAATTGCGCGTAATAAGACTGAGCCGAATGCCCTTCACCGAAACGTAATTCTAATTTTGACTTTAAATCCGCAAACTCTAAATTTTCAATCTCCGAAATTTCATCCAAAACGGTTCGCGCTTTCCCTCTTAAACAAGCGGCAAGAGCCAAGGTCTTTTGAAACGAATTCCAACCATTAGCTCGCGCTATAAAATCGAACTGGGCAATAAATTCGCGCAAGGGTACACTCCCGTCAAAATTCTCGGGTTTGAGCTTATATCCGAGCTCAAAATTATTGTGTAAAACATTGTTCGATTCGCTATTTCTACGTGTGGTGTTGTTCGGAATTCTATTATGTGTGTGACTTAGCTGGTTATTTTCCGATGAGGCGAGACTTTCCTGTAATCGGTGCAGTTCCTTGTCCCGCTGTTGCAGCATCGTCAAAAATTGAGCCTGCTGTTGCGAGCGTTCCTCTCGCAATTCTCTAATTTGTTCTAACGCCTCCTGTAAAGCGTCCACGCGCTCGGAAGTTTCCTCGCTGTTAATCGCTCGAAGTGGAGTCGACTGTTGTTCTTCGCCGATCATTGCTCGTGACGAAGCTTGCGAACGAGTAATCCTCGGAGAATGCACTAAAGACATCGTAACCTTTTCACCGCACACACACACGAAATATTTGTCCTTTTTTTACTACGGTTCGTGGCTCGTGTTACGTCCGAACGATCCCGGACGAGCCCCCAAAATGTTACGTCCGCGACCACCCTTCTGATTATCTCGAAGAAATGTCGCGCGCACTCAAACTCTCACACGCCGGAAATGAATACACTCGCGTAGTAAAGCGATAAACTTTAATATTAGAAGCCAATAAACCGTAGCGATACAATATAATATTACGTGCATTAATCCTAATGCAAATATATCCGCCGATCAGCTGTCAGAGGATACGTCCTCACCGCACGACAGCTAGACCAGAACAAAACGCATCGATAGACATAAACAGCTTCTTAGCGACGATAGAAGATCCTGATAGAAGACCCTGATAGAAGATCCTAATAGAAAATCCTGACGATCGTATAATACAGGGATGTATCGTCAAACGGGCGGGACACGGACATAACAATACTAATAATACTATGTATAATAATATGTATAATAATAAATTGTAAAATAACGTATTTTAGATTTGTGATAGTAATTGCGAAATCCTTACTGTAAACAGCGCTCATGGTGGCCGAACACATAATGCTCGAGTGTTTCGGTCATCAAAAATATTTGCTCATTTGGAAAGAAGGAAAGCATAGAGAGAGTAAAACAGATTTTTGGCTTCTAGGTAAATAATTATATTACATTATAATAATGGAAGTTTTCCATCAAGCAACACGAGTCGACACAAGCATCATTCTTCGTTTTTTCACTGAAGTTGAAAAAATGATGTTTGTGTCGACTTGTGTCGTTTGATGAAAAGCTCCCAATATTGATAAGAGACATTTCTTTTGTGTGGGTGGAGATATTGTGCATAGGACTCAAGAATTTTGTTTTTTTTATTTGTATGTATTTGTAGCGACTTATGAATAAATTCACCAGATCTTTTAAGAAAATAATGTTTATTCATTGAAAGTATAAAGCGAAAGAACAAAAAGAATTAATATGTAACAAATAAATGAATGAATGTGTTGTTATGGAAATATTGATTTTTCTTAAAAACATTATGTATATTAATGAATTGAAGTTATTACAAACTAGCTTTTCGGACCGCGCTTCGCGCGGTCCTCAAAGCCATTCTATTCGGACCGCGCGGAGCGCGGTCCTCATATAGCCTATATTAAATCCGTTTTAACACAACAAATTAATTCTTTTTTTGTATTACCGCGAACTACTTCCACATTTGTTGTTTGTCAAAATGTTATGTATAAAATATCTGGGAGAAAGAAATAGATAACATAGTAGTCATCCATAAAAAATTTAAACATTTATTTTGGTTAATATATACTTTAAATATTTTTTTTATTACTTAATTATTATATCCTTTTTTACATTTTACTCAATTATTTTTTATTTCTAATGTACCCACCGCTAACCCGCTATTATTAGCTCTCATACAATTTCATAATTCTTCAATTTACAAAATTTCCCTGTATATTACATTTTTTGTAAAACATTTTTCACTTTCTTCAATTAAATGTCCTTGATTGCTACATTCATCAATTTTAATTTTTACACTTTCTCTTTTTGTTGCTCTAGAAAATGCCACATAAAGTTGACCATGAGCAAATACAGGATGTGGCAAATAAATTCCAATTTTTTCTAAACTTTGTCCTTGTGATTTATTTATTGTCATAGCAAATGACACTCGAATAGGAAACTGTCTTCGTTTAAACTTAAATGGCAGTTCCAAATCATTTGTAATTAAATCTATCCTCGGAATCATGACAATTTGTCCTCGAGCAGGACCTGTTATAACTTCTACATAAATTATATTATTTTTCAAATTAGTTACAATAAATCTTGTACCATTACAAAGTCCTTTTTTAGTATTTAAATTTCTTAATAAAATTACTGTAGCACCAACTTTTATTTTAAGCCGATGAACTGGCATTCCAGAAGGTGTTAGTGAGTTTAGAAACTCAGTTGGAAAATTTAATTGCTCCTGTGGATCATCACTTACAATACAGTCAATAGAGAGATACTCCTTTTCTTCTCCTTCCATTAGACAAAGAATTTCATCATTAATTTTGAAAGTATCCTCATTTTTAGGACAAAGAATCGCTCGATTCTGATTTTCTCTAATCCTTTTCATGGTAATTCTATCACCAAAAATCTCATTAATAAGAGATTCTTTTGATATAAAATCTTGTGGAATTTCAATCGTGTCTAAATTTAGTCCATCTGTATTTGATAATTTACCATCTCCGAGTTGCATTAACCAATTTGCAAATTCTTTTTCTTCCGCAGTTCTCATATTTTGCTGTAATTTAACCTTAATTACATTCCTCCATATAGGGTTGTATTTTACAGTCGATTCAATTATCGCTGTTTTGTGTACATGAGGTACTACTGGAAGATTTTGTCTGAAATCTCCTGCAAATAAAATTACTTTTCCTCCAAATGGTTGATGATTCTTCATTAAATCCTTGAAAAGTTTATCAACTGCTGTTAAGGCATGTCCAACAGTCATGCTTACTTCATCCCATATGATTAATTTGGCATTGATCAATTCTCGTGCAGCTTGAGAATTTCCTCTAATATTTGATTTAGCTGCATCATCAATTGGAATTGTAAGCTTAAACAGAGAATGATAAGTTCTTCCTCCTTTCAGAAGTGTGGCTGCAATTCCAGTTGAAGCACATGGAAGAATTATTTCATTTCTTCCTCGAATAACACTTAGAAATGTATTAAATAGATAGGTTTTACCACTTCCTGCAAACCCGTCAATAAAAAACAAACGCTTAGGTTCATTTTCATTTTCAATTGCTCGCATTACTATATCATACACGTATTTTTGCTCATCATTTAGTGTAGATAATAAATAATCACCACGTATTTTTTCTTCATCTACATTATACTCTGTTTCATAAATATTTATTTCAGTTGGATTTGGTAATTGAAATTTCTCACAACTACTTCCATTATTTATCAGAATTTGTTGTATATGGTTTAACGCCATATTTTCGGGATTTACAACATTATTATTTACAAAGTCCTCAATCATAAAATCTTTGTATTTATTCCAAATTGTTGGTACATCTATTGGATTTCCAAAGATGCAAATGTAAGCAAATAATTCTCGAAGTTGTGCAGGCATATTCGATTCTGTTGCTTCCTCCATCGTTTTTCCCCAAAAGTCATCAGTTTCTACTAAATTTTTTGCAATTGCTGCATCCTTAAACGTATTATAAATAATTCCATTTACATTTCTCAAATCTTCAAAACATTTTGCTCCAGTCACATGTAGTAGAAGAAGACGGAGATAAAATCTTTCAATATCTTTTATGCTTACTGTATATAGTCTTGAAATTATTTTTTCACCACCTTTTTTACGTGGCTTCCACTTAGTTTCTTTTTTATTATAAACATAATGATAAGGAATATCTGTATAAAGATAATTTACTGCATTTTCATCATATTGATTTAATTTGAACCATGCAGTCAGCGTAGTATCTCGATTTAGCTCTCTTTGAGCAGCTTGTTCTTCATTTCCTGCTCGAAAATAAACCATTTGGCGATCAGGCAAATGAACTGCCAATCTTATTACTGTATGAGATTTCATGAACAGATCATATCCATTAAGTCTCCACATTGCTTCTGGAGCACTAACATATCTTGCATCCAGGAATGAGTTAACCTCATCTACTCTAATGAATTTTGTACCATCTCGTGCTTGCACTTCAATTGCAGCACAATCAAATCCTTTATGAATATATTTATATAGATATTTTACGCTCTTCACTGATGAACATATTTCTAAATTAATATGTCGATTATATTTCATGATTAAATATGGTGAATACGGCACCACCCATCGATTATCCACTTCTTTATTTCTAACGATGTATTTTATTCCAATATTCCTACGTTGATAGATGGGATATCCATTTACATTAGCATTAGTTTTATCACAAAATTCTTTTGGAAAACCTTTTGAACATTTTCCATCGTCCCCAGTGCAAGGATATCTCCTCGACGGATCTCCACATGGACCGTGAATCATGTGTTTCAAAACTTTTTCATTAAGTTCTGAATATTTTTCTTCATTAGGAATTTCAGCCCATACCATCATATCAATGACTTCTTGAAGTCGGGGCTTATCTTCATCGCTCAACATTGCAAGTAAATGCAAATGTGGAAGTCCTCTTTTTTGAAATTCAATCACACCTGCATAAGCTATAATATTTCCAAAAATTTTATTTTGAATTAAATCTTTTAAAATCTCTTTGACATCCAAATTAAATGTTTTAGCGACTAAATCAGGTCGAAACTCTATTTGACATCCATCAAGATTATCCTTAATTTCAGGACATTGAGGATTGCAAGTCATGGTTAAAAAAATGTCTGGTTTACCATACTTTCTTACCAAAGACATGGCATCTTGGTATCTTTCTTGCATGTTCCTTAGACTGCCCATAAATGAAGATGGTAATATTACAGGTACACCAACTGTAATTCCCTTATTTTGTGCTCGATTATCAAGGTGATCCATTAATCCTGAATAAAGTTCTGCTCTTAATTGAGGTTGATTTAATTTAATATAATTAAGTCTATTGGCTTCAGTTTTCATATAGGCATCAAGTATAAATTGACATCTCAATTTGCCTGCTCTTTTAAATTGGCTAAATTCGGCTCTTGGTGCCAATAGATGAGCATAATAATCCATTTGAGTTACTTTAAATCCTGAATATTTATAATTATAAGATTTCATTTCTGAATGCCATCCATCGTTACCATATGGATATAACAAAGGATAACACATTGGGTCACACCTTTTGTCCAGAATTGATATTTGTTGAACATCGTTTGAATTTTTATTATAAATCCGAATGTCTCTTTCAAATGGAGGCTCACCATCTACATTCTGAAAGACCACAGCTATTTCATTAGCTTGTGGAGCATTATATCTTCTTTGATCATGTTGAGGATCGTTTCGAAAGGACAACATTAAATTTATATTTTTATTCCCTATCGGATTAAGATCTTGTTCAACTTGACGCATCATCTTGAAAGTCTTTGCAAATTCATTGCATTCAACCATAAAACTTGACAAATTTTTCATTATTTCAAAATCACACTCTTGATTAGCTTTCTTATTCATTCTATGATTTATAGCTTCTTCTATATCTAAAAAGTAAAGCTGCGCAAAGCGCGGAGCTTGCCCATCTGCTGGGCGCATTGCTGTCGAAGTCAAATGATGATATTGCCCATGAATCTTTAAGCAATAAGGAGCATTGCTCACAACATCCAATGGATTTCTATTGCCCGGGGCACCCATAGAAGCCATAGCTAAAGCGCTATTATATGAACGAATATTATGAAGGAAATTTTTCGATGCATAATCATTTCCCATGTATAATTTTTTAATAAAATCAGGACAATTTATTGACTTTAATGTAAGCTTACCCTTTTGACAACAATATGTAAATTTCCCATCTTTAGGTTTTTCACATTCAAAATTTAACGATTTGCAAAATTGGCATTCTATATTCATTTGGCCAAGTGTATGAACTGACACATTTATTTCATTGCCCTTAGCAATTAGCGCAATATGATGATTTAATTGTCTAGCTTGTTGCCTTTTCTGAGCATGTCTTTGGGCATCAGCTTCGAGTCGTTGAGACCTTTCGTCATCATTTTCATTGACCCTCTGCTGATAATTTCTTTGAGCATTAGCTTCGAGTCGTTGAGACCTTTTGTCATCATTTTCATTGACTCTCTGCTGATAATTTCTTTGAGCATTAGCTTCAAGTCGTTGAGATCTTTCCTCCGAACTCTCAATTTTTCGCATTTGTCGTAAGCGCTTGCTTTCGTGACTAATTTTATATAAATTTCCGCCTTTTCTCTTTTGAGGCATACTTATCTGTGTCGTACCGTATACGGCGTATACGTAGGTATATTATAAATATTAATCGTAATAATTATATCTATATTATCTATCTATATATATAAGTACCGTCTGTCTGTATGATCAAGAATTACTTATTCATTAATTCATTGATTTTCTTGATGGAATTTTTCTTTTTCGTGCTTATTCTGTTTTATATTAATTCTTTGTATAAACACACAGCAGCCTTTTTTTACAGGCGCACAGCAGCCTTTTTTTACAGGCGCACAGCAGCCTTTTTTACAGGCGCACAGCAGCCTTTTTTTACAGGCGCACAGCAGCCTTTTTTACAGGCGCACAGCAGCCTTTTTTTACAGGCGCACAGCAGCCTTTTTTCTACAGGCGCACAGCAGCCTTTTTTTACAGGCGCACAGCAGCCTTTTTTCTACAGGCGCACAGCAGCCTTTTTTACAGGCGCACAGCAGCCTTTTTTTACAGGCGCACAATATCCTTTTTTACAGGCGCACAGCAGCCTTTTAATATAATTTTATATATTTTTCTATTTATATATATATTTTTTTTATTTTTATATAATTTTATATAATTTTTATATAATTTAATTTAGAATATCTAAATAATAATTATTTTTTATATAAGTAAATGTAATAAAATTGTAATTATTATAAAATAATTACAAATATTTAAACACATTTATTACAAATACCTATAGATATAAAGATTTAAAATATCTACCGTCTCTCTCTCTTTCTCTCTCTCTCTCCCTTCACTCTTCCTCTTCAACGTTTTAACTTTGTTTATCACTAACTCCTTTTTCGTAAAGTTTTACGTCTTTGACTCCTTTTTTGTTGTACTAATTTCATTTATTATAATATTTTCTATTTTATTTAATCTATCCGTTATGACATTTAACGTAATTTAATATGAAACCAGCAACTTATATAATCATTTATTAAATGACTCACGTTAAAAAATCGAAACTCACTCCTAAGTAGTGATTTTTACAAAATCACACTAATAAGTAATTTAAAAAAAATTTGTGTACATGTTTGTGATTATGTGTGCAATTCATGTAAATAAACCTTTAATTTGTATGCCTTGACCATAGTAACATTTAAATTCAATATTCTTATGTTATACATACATTTCCTTCAACTTTTTTAAAATCAATGTGACATATAATACTGCTTAACCAAGATGTCTAAAGAGAGCAGCGAAAATGCATGCAGTTCAAATCAGCATAATGTAAGTAGATTTTAATTTTATAGAGAGAGAGAGAGAGAGAGAGAGAGGGGGAGAGAAAGAGAGAGGAAGAAGGAGAGAAAGAAGGGGGAGGAGAGAGAGAGAGAGAGAGAGAGCGTGTGTCTCAAAGAAAGAGGGAGAGAGAAAGAGAGAGAGCGTGTCTTAAAGAAAGAGATAAATAAGAATTATTAATTTATTATAGATATATTCTATATCTTTTTTTAGAATGACATCAGGTACTGCGAAACACTTTTTGTTGAAAATAATATTTTAAAGAGGCAATTGCAAGAATTGCAGCAGCAGCTGGCTATGGCGAAACAACCACAGCCCGCAGTGGTGGCTGCTGAGAATACACAGCCTGCAATGGTGGCTGCTGAGAATACACAGCCTGCAACGGTGGTAGCTATTGACGACCCACAGCCTGCAATGACACCGTCAGAGAATATAGAAAAAAATACATTCCAATGTAAGTA